>NC_089497.1:93885127-94189660 GCF_036850765.1 Saccopteryx bilineata
GCACTTTAAAACAAAGACCATAGTTATAGATAAAGAAGGTCACTACATAATGATAAAGGGAGCAATCCAAAAGGAAGTTATAACCATTATAAATATCTACGCACCTAATATAGGAGCACCTAAATATATAAAGCAGACTTTGATGGACTTAAAGGGCGAGATCAACAGCAATACTATAATAGTATGGGATTTCAATACCCCACTAACATCACTAGATAGATCCTCAAGAACAAAAATCAACAAAGAAACAGCAGACTTAAAGGACATATTAGATCAACTTGATTTAATAGATATCTTCAGAACCTTTCACCCTAAAACAGCAGAATATGCATTCTTTTCAAGCACTCATGGTACATTCTCTAGAATAGACCACATGTTAGGGCACAAAAGCGGTCTCAACAAATTTAAGAAGATTGAAATCATATCGAGCACTTTCTCTAATCACAATGGCATTAAACTAGAAATCAACCACAATAGAAAAATTGAAAAACATTCAAACACTTGGAAACTAAACAGTACGTTATTAAATAATGAATGGGTTAACATTGAGATCAAAAAATAAATTAAAAAATTCCTAGAAACAAATGATAATGAGCATACATCAACTCAAAATTTATGGAACACAGCAAAAGCAGTCCTGAGAGGGAAGTTTATAGCATTACAGGAATACCTCAAGAAGCTAGAAAAAGCTCAAATAAACAACTTAACCCTGCATCTAAAAGAACTAGAAAAAGAACAGCAAGTAAAGACCAGAGCTAGTAGAAGGAAGGAAATAATAAAGATCAGAGCAGAAAAAAATGACATAGAGGCTAAAGAAACAATACAGAGGATCAATGAAACCAGGAGCTGGTTCTTTGAAAAGGTAAACAAGATCGATGAACCTTCAATGAGACTCACCAAGAAAAAAAGAGAGAGGACTCAAATAAATAAAATTAGAAACGAGAGTGGAGAAATAACAACTGACACAACAGAAATACAAAATATTGTAAGAAAATATTATGAAGAACTGTACGCCAAAAAACTA
Source organism: Saccopteryx bilineata (assembly GCF_036850765.1). NCBI lineage: Eukaryota > Metazoa > Chordata > Mammalia > Chiroptera > Emballonuridae > Saccopteryx > Saccopteryx bilineata. Next base: position 93,886,152 of record NC_089497.1, read on the forward strand.
GACAATCTAGATGAAATGGACAAATTCCTTGAATCATATAATCTTCCAAAAAACAATCTGGAAGAATCAGAAAACCTAAACAGACCAATTATAACAAATGAGAATCAAACAGCTATCAAAAAACTCCCAAAAAAGAAAAGTCCTGGGCCTGATGGCTTCACAAGTGAATTCTACCAAATATTCAAAGAAGAACTAACTCCTATCCTTCTCAAGCTATTTCAAAAAATTCAAGAGAAAGGAAGACTGCCAAACTCCTTTTGTGAGGCGATCATAATTCTGATTCCAAAACCAGGGAAGGACAACACAAAAAAAGAAAATTATAGGCCAATATCCCTGATGAACTTAGATGCAAAAATCCTCAACAAAATATTAGCAAACCAGATCCAGCAATATATGAAAAAATCATACACCATGATCAAGTGGGATTTATTCTTGGGAGGCAAGGCTGGTACAATATTCATAAATTAATCAATGTGATTCATCACATAAACAAAAGAAAGGAGAAAAACCACATGATAATTTCAATAGATGCAGAAAAAGCATTTGATAAAGTCCAGCACCCTTCATGATCAAAACTCTCAGCAAAGTGGGAATACAGGGAACATACCTCAACATGATAAAGGCCATCTATGACAAACCCACAGCCAACATCATACTCAATGGGCAAAAATTAAAAGCAATCCCCTTAAGATCAAGAACAAGGCAGGGGTGCCCCCTTTCACCACTCTTATTCAACATAGTCCTGGAAGTCCTAGCCACAGCAATCAGAGAAGAAGAAGAAATAAAAGGCATCCAAATTGGAGAAGAAGAAGTAAAACTATCATTATTTGCAGATGATATATTGTATATAGAAAACCCTAAAGTCTCAGTCAAAAAACTACTAGACCTGATAAATGAATTTGGCATGGTGTCAGGATATAAAATCAATACTCAGAAATCAAGAGGCATTTTTATACACTAATAATAAACTGTCATAAAGAGAAATCAAGGAATCAATTCTCTTTACCATTGCAACCAAAAAAATAAAGTACCTAGGAATAAATCTAACCAAGGAGATTAAAGACTTGTACTCAGAAAATTATAAAACATTGATAAAAGAAATCAAGGAAGATACAAACAACTGGAAGCATATACCGTACTCATGGATAGGATGAATAAACATCATTAAAATGTCTATATTACACAAAGTAATTTATAAATTCAATGCAATACCAATTAAAATACCAATGACATACTTTAACGATATACATCACATATTCCAAAAATTTATATGGAACCAAAAGAGAACACGAATAGCCTCAGCAATCTTAAAAAAGAAGAATAAAGTGGGAGGTATCACACTTCCTGATATCAAGCTATACTACAAGGCCATTGTACTCAAAACAACGTGGTATTGGCATAAGAACAGGCACATAGATCAATGGAACAGAACAGAGAACCCAGAAATAAACCCACAAGCTCTATGGACAACTGATAATTGACAAAGGAGGTAAGGAAATACAATGGAGTAAAGACAGCCTCTTCAACAATGGTGTTGGGAAAATTGGACAGCAACCTGCAAAAAAATGAAACTAGACCACCAACTTACACCATTCACAAAAATAAACTCAAAATAGATAAAAGACTTAAATGTAAGGCGTGAAACCATAAGCATATTAGAAGAAAACATAGGCAGTAAGCTCTCTGACATCTCTCGCAGCGATATATTTGCTGATCTATATCAGCAAATAAAAGACAGGATAAACAAATGGGACTATATCAAACTAAAAAACTTTTGCATGGCCAAAGACAATAAGAACAGAATAAAAAGACAAACTACACAATGGGAGAACATATTTGACAGTATGTCTGATAAGGGGCTAATAACCAAAATTTATAAAGAACTTGTAAATCTCAACACCAGAAAGACAAACAATCCAATCAAAAAATGTGCAAAAGAAATGAATAGACACTTCTCCAAAAAGGATATACAGATGGCCAATAGGCATATTAAAAAATGCTCAACATTATTAATCATTAGAGAAATGCAAATTAAAACCACAATGAGATATCACCTCACACTGGTTAGAATGGCGCTCATCAACAAAACAACACAGAATAAGTGCTGGCGAGGATGTGGAGAAAAGGGAACCCTCCTGCATTGCTGGTGGGAATGCAGACTGGTGCAGCCTCTGTGGAAAACAGTATGGAGATTCCTCAAAAAATTGAAAATTGAACTGCCTTTTGACCCAGCCATTCCACTTTTAAGAATATACCCCAAGGACACCATAGAACGGTTCCAGAAGAAGAAATGCACCCCCATGTTTATAGCAGCATTGTTCACAATGGCGAAGATCTGGAAACAGCCCAAGTGTCCGTCAGAGGACGAGTGGATTAAAAAGCTTTGGTACATATATACTATGGAATACTACTCAGCCATAAGAAATGATGACATCAGATCATTTACAATTACATGGATGGAACTTGAAAACATTATACAGAGTGAAATAAGTAGATCAGAAAAAAAACTAAGAACTATATGAACCAATGCATAGATAGGACATAAAAATGAGACTCAGAGACATGGACAAGAATGTGATGGTAACAGGGAGTGGGGTGGAGGGGTGAGGAAGGGGCAAGGAAGGAGACGGAGGGCGTGGGGGGAGGGGAGGGGCACAAAGGAAACCAGATAGAAGGTGACGGAGGACGATTTGACTTTGAGTGAGGGGTATGCAGCATAATCAAAGATCAAAAAAATCTGGAGATGTTTTCTCAGAACATATGTACCCTGGTTTATTAATGTCACTACATTAAAATTTATAAAAATAAGATTTAAAAAAAAACAAACTGCTATTCAAATTCAGAATTTTGAATTCAAGGTGATATTTGCTTAAAAAACCAATGGATTTAAACCGTGCAATCTTCACTCGTGAATTGAAATGAAAATAGGGCACTGCCATCTCTAGGGAGGTGAATGAATGCTCACAGTTCATTAAATAATGTGAGTAGTAATGAGGTTTGCACAAATCAAAAGTGTATTGGGTAATTGCAAAGTTGCTTTGTGGTAAACCACCTGTCAGGAAGCACTTCCACCCGAAGGCTCAACCTGCTCTCCTGCTTCCAGACGATTTCTAATTAGTGTAAACTTCATCTTTGGCAAGCTACCGAAAAATAAAAACAAGTAATTTGTAGGCCTCTTTGTTTTCTCTATGATGAAGAAAATTAATGGATGTACTTCAAGTACTTTAATTTTTCAAGAAGTCATTTGATATGCAGGCTCTAAAAAAAGAAAATATAGGCCCTGGCCGGTTGGCTCAGCGGTAGAGCGTCGGCCTAGCGTGCGGAGGACCCGGGTTTGATTCCCGGCCAGGGCACATAGGAGAAGCGCCCATTTGCTTCTCCACCCCTCCGCCGCACCTTCCTCTCTGTCTCTCTCTTCCCCTCCTGCAGCCAAGGCTCCATTGGAGCAAAGATGGCCCGGGCGCTGGGGATGGCTCTGTGGCCTCTGCCCCAGGCGCTAGAGTGGCTCTGGTCACAACATGGCGACACCCAGGAGGGTCGCAACATGGCGACGCCCAGGATGGGCAGAGCATCGCCCCCTGGTGGGCAGAGCGTTGCCCCCTGGTGGGCGTGCCGGGTGGATCCCGGTCGGGCACATGCGGGAGTCTGTCTGACTGTCTCTCCCTGTTTCCAGCTTCAGAAAAATGCAAAAAAAAAAAAAAAAAAGAAAAAAAGAAAATATATGTATATACTTACATAGACATTGTTAGATGCACACAATTAGAAAAAGTGTTTTAGAATAGATCAGTGCTACCAAATGCTTTCTTTACATTGATCCATTTGAAAAGTGAGAGAGAAGAAAGAGGAGGAGGAGAAAGTGAAGGAGCAGGAGAATGAGGAGGACAAAGAATATAAAGAGAAGGACAGGAAAGAGAAGGGAAGGAAAGAAGAGGGGAAAAGACTAATAACAGTATAAATGGATATGGAATCTGAATCTACATACTTATAGTACTTCTAATATTTTCAAAATCTTTGACAGATAAATATAACTATATTTTATATTTGTTCAATAGAAAAGAAAATGTTAAGCTTCTGTAAAACGCATATACATTTTAGCGAAAAAGAAATGTAGAGATAGGAGTATATTCACAAGAAGAAAACAAGCAAGAAACCTAAAGTTAGTATAAGCAAAATTTACACCACAGGAAAATGATCACCAAACTTGAAATTGTATTTCCAAGATAGATATTCTTAGGCAAGTTTAACCAAAAACAATAGTATCAGAGACTTAGCCTGATCATATGACACTTACTGACTGCAACTACATAGATTCCATGTCTTGTACCTTACAGAAAATTCAACTTAGTGACTTTTTTTAATTTGCTTTTTATTATTATTATTTTACCATAAAAACAAATATTTATGCTCTCAGCAAAACAAAACACATTTAAAAAAATCACAGAAAAAAATTTTTTAGTCAACTTAGTGATTTTTAAATAAAAAGTTAGACAATGCTAAAATCCATTTGTAATCACAAAGACCATCAGTAGCCAAAACAGTATTAAGAAGAAAGATCAAATCTGGAGGTATCACATTTCTTATTTCAAAATGTATTTCAAAAATCTATTTTAGTCCTGACCTGTGGTGGCGCAGTGGATAAAGCGTTGACCTGGAAATGCTGAGGTCGCCGGTTCGAAACCCTGGGCTTGCCTGGTCAAGGCACATATGGGAGTTGATGCTTCCAGCTCCTCCCCCTGTCTCTCTCTCCTCTCTCTCTCTCTCTCTCTCTCTCTCTCTCTCTCTCTCTCTCTCTCTCTCCCCTCCTCTCTAAAATGAATAAATAAAAAAATATTAAAAAAAATCTATTTTAATACAGTATAAACTATTTTAAATAAATAAATAGCTGGGCCTTTGCTGTTTAAAGGTCTTGATTTCAAATCTGGGCTCTAATATTTATAAGTGATGGTTCTTAGTTTTCTAATTGTAATAATAGTGATGATAATTGAGAGTATATATGAGGCAATATTCATTTTCTCTGCCCCCAAATAATTTTACTAATTATAGTACCTAAGTATTTTATTTTATCTTTAGGTTTATGTATTTTTAATATTCCACACACATTAGAATTTGAAAAATTATTTTTCTAACTAGTTTAACTTGCTCTCCTAATATCTAAGTCCTAAAGAATACAAAAAATTATGCCTGCTGTGTCTAAGCTAATAGCCCATAAAACTCAGGCAATAAATGGGTTGGTTATGAAAGTTGAGCACAGTATTTAGCTCTTTTAAAAGAGACAATTTATTGTTTGGTTAGGTATAAAAATGTGCTTCATTACCTTTTCCTATTATTCAGAAAAAAGAAAAGTATTGATATATTTTAGTAAATCTCATTTAGAAACATGGAAATATTGCACAATATATGTTCTGAAAGCTCTGAATTTACATATAGTTAATGACAAGGCTAATTTTGCATTAGTTATATTTTTGCTTAATATTTTATCAAGTGTTAGGTTCTCAAATTTAATACAAACTAAAATGATTTGAATAATTATTTTAAATAATACAGTGCTATATATGTGCTTATTTTCACCTGTTAAATAACTCAAATGCCATAAAAATTTCCTTCTTACTTCAGCAACAAATTTCACAAAAATTTCTCATATCTTCCAGAAAATAACTGACAATTACTAAAATATATTTGAAAATAGGCCCCTGAGACACAGTATTATTCTGAAAACATTGATTATATTTTTTAGGTTAATTCATTGGACTTTATCATTAAGATATTACAGAAAATAATTTTATGTAATTTTTGCTGTTTATATCTTTACTTGTAAGCCCTGGCCGGTAGGATCTATGGTAAAGAGTTGGAAAGGTGTGTAGATGTCCCAGGTTTAATTACCACTCAGGGCACACAGGAAAAGTGCCGGTATGCTTCTCCACCCTTCTCCCTCTCACTTCTCTATCTCTCTCTCTCTTCCTCTCCTGCAGCCATGACTTGATTGGAGTGAGTTGGTCCCTGGCACTGAAGATGGCTGCATGGCCTCTGCCTCAGGCACTAAGAGCTTGGTTGCTGACCAGCAGAGCAACACTCTGATGAGCAGAGTATCGCCCCCTAGTGGGCTTGCTGAGTGGATCCCAGTCAGGACACATGCAGGAGTCTGTCTCTGCCTTCCCTCTTTTCAATATAAAAAATAAAATAAAAAGAGAGAGGCTTGTAAAAGCAAAGTGAGTGTTGTCATTATTAAGAAATTATTCCAGTAATCAGATTACATTATTCATGACCCAACTATTATAGAGAAACTACAATAATTCATTCAGAAATATATCTGGCCCTGGCCAGTTGGCTCAGTGGTAAAGCGTCAGCCTGGCGTGCAGGAGTCCCGGGTTCGATTCCTGGCCAGGGCACACAGGAGAAACACCCATCTGCTTCTCCACCCCTCCCCCTCTCCTTCCTCTCTGTCTCTCTCTTCCCCTCCTGCAGCCGAGGCTCCATTGGAGCAAAGTTGGCTTGGGTGCTGAAGATGGCTCTGTGGCCTCTGCTTCAGGCGCTAGAATGGCTCTGGTAGCAACAGAGGAACGCCCCAGATGGGCAGAGCATTGCCCCCTGGTGGGCATGCCGAGTGGATCCTGGTTGGACGTATGCAGGAGTCTGACTGCCTCCCCGTTTCCAACTTCAGAAAAATACAAAAATACAAGAAAAAAAAAGAAATATATCCTAGTTACCAAGGATTATCCCAATCAAAACAACAACAACAAAAAACCCTTTCCTCCCGGTTAAATTTAACTGGCTTTAAAGAAATAACAAAATCTAAGGACACTGAGGCCATGATTTTGAAAGTTGAAATTAAATGATAGTTATCTGTGGGTGAAATGGTTAGAAACAATAATAATCTTCTTTTATTCCACAAATCCTTTCAATCTTTCTAGTTACCACTTATTGAATGCCAGGAAAGGTTATGTTAAGGATTGATTTGGTTTTTTTTTTTCCTCCCAGTTTTATTGACTATAACTAATAATTAAAATTATATGTATCTAAAGTGTACAATGTTATGATTTAATATATGTATATGTTATGAAATGATTTCTTACCAATGTCATTTTTATGTAGATCATATATCAACTGGCAGAGTGAAATGGAGGGTTTCATAGCACAAAGTTTAAGAAAGACCCAGAGATTTTTATTTATTCTTTTGTGTGTGCACTTACTTTTTTCTTTTCTTTTTTTAAATTTTATTTACTGACTTTTAGAGAGAAGGGAGAGAGAAAGGCAGCAGAGAGGGAGAAACAGGAAGCACCAACTTGCATTGTTTGTTGTATATACCTTGATCAGGCAAGTCCAAGGTTTTGAATTGACTACCTCAGCATTCTAATTCAATACTTTATCCACTGTGCCACCACAGGTCAGCAGAAATTTTTATAAAGCAAAATCCATAAGTCAAATATATTCATTCATTCTTCTTCATGACCCTTAATGTCCTCGATGAGATACATTAAGCATTTACTTACCTTCAAAAATATAAGCCTCTTTATCTCCTTTGCTCATTTGTGAGAGCAAATAGTCTCTAATTCCTCCCATGTTACTGGACACAATGCAAAATAAGTTAATATTACTTTTGAAATACTAAGATGAAATACAAAAACTAGATTTAAATTAAAGAATTATATTTATGCCATAATAACATTTAGATTGACAGGGTTCTATGAAATATATTATTTTATTAAAACACTTTTCTCTGTCTTTTTTAAAAATACAGGTTTTTAATATGAATTCATATAAAAAGTGAACTGTAATATATTTAAAAGTCCCAATAAGATAGTATTATATTATATTTTATATTGCTTCCAGTGAAGAATTTGAAGAATGGAGCACTCTTCTAGAAGTTATTGTGAAGAGACAGATAACAATAATTGTATGTGAATAAATACTTAACTAAAAAAAATGTAGAGTGTGTTTGCTTTTGTCATCCATTTCGTAAATTTAAAGCTGAAAGTTTGAATCAGAGGAATAGTTCTGCACAATACCTTCTATTTAAGTTCAGATACTAGTAGAGGAGAGACCAAAGTCAAATCTAAGCATATAATTTAATACAAGTAGATGATTCCATTTAAAGACATTTTAAAATATAATTAGTAATTTAGGAAGAAAATTATTCTATGGAGATCATTTGTATACAAAATAAATGAATTGTCTTTGATTTAAAAGATAAAACACAGAGGTAGCTATCAACTTTTACTGCTATTTCCAGTTTTTTTGTAGTACTCCCAAAGCATCATCATATCATATTACAGATATGACATTAATAAGATATTTTCTCATTATGGCACTCAGTGAATGACTATAATGATAATAAAATGTATGATAAAATATTTTTATGGTAGAAATAAAAATAACTATAGTCTTTTTTGAGAACATTATAATGGCAACATATTTATATTTAGGTTATAATTAGTATGAAAAGCACTTTTTCTTTCCTCTATGAATCTTAACTACACCTCTGACCTATTTCAGATGGAACAGATTTTTGTATTCTTCTGATTATTTGAGTAGAATACTCTCCCATAGTCAGAGGTCTTACTAAAATCCTTTTTAAATCTCACCTGAAACACTATTATAATCCTTTACTATCTTTTCAACATCATTTATTTCTTTATTCTAATCAACCTTAACAATGTTAGCAGATCAAGTCTGAAAACTGCTCTCAGTATGTAAAACCCTTGATTAATTAAGAATAAATTCCTCATTCTTGCTTGAGTTAAAAGTCTTCTATAGCATTGCTTCCATTTTTGAACCTCATCTTTATAGACTCTGTGTTCCAATTAATATAGACTACAAGATTTTTTCTTCTAAATAATCTAAGAATTTATTGTTCATCTTGCACTAAAAATAAACTCCATTTTCCTATCATTAGCATTAACATTCTGATTATTCTAGATTTTCTTTATAAAATATTTCTTAGTTTCTCATCTATTTAACCTCAAATAACACAGAGCCCTATAATGTTACATATTTATTGATTATTGCACTAGTTTTTAACATGCTCTAATATATCTACTATCACATAAAATGTTGCACTGTGCTATATTCACCCACAGAATACCATCTTTTTCATGGTTGGTGCTCAATAAATATCAACTATATAAAATAAATAACAAAATAAAAAAAGACAAATAAACTAAAATAAGTAACATATATGCTGGATGGGGCAAAAGTAGGTTTATAGTTGTGAGTATGCAAAATAGTTTATTCCTGTATTATTATTAATTATTGTATTATTTTCTTTATTTCAATCAATTATAACAACTATAGCAACTATAAACTTATCTTTGCCCCACCTTACTGAATTAGACAAGTTGCTTTTAATATTTTAACTTTCTATAAAATATTTTCCAAAAATGAATTATTTAAACTGATATATTTTCATAATAATCTTGAGTTTCAAAAAAATTAATGCAAACACCTTCTGCAAGTAAATTATTTTATGTAGGAATTTATACTTTGTGAATGTTTTTTATATTTCTGTTTATTTACTGGTGGTTATTTTAAATACACAGGGTCAATATGAATATAATTTAAAATTATCAATAATGAAAATATCCCTGGCTGGTTGACTCAATGGTAGAGCATCGACCTGTGAATGTCCTGGGTTTAATTCCCAGTCAGGGCACAATGGAGAAGCACCCATTTGCTTCTCCACCTTTCCTTCTCTCACTTTTCTCTCCCTCTCTCCTCCCCTCCTGCAGCCATAGTGAGTTGGCCCCCAGTGCTGAGAGTGGCTCCATGGCCTCTACCTTAGGCACCAAAATATGGCTCTGGTTGCAAAAGAACAAGAGCCCGAGATAAGCAGAATATTGCCCCCTAGTGTGGTTGCTGGGTGGATCCCGGTCAGAGTGCATGTAGGAGTCTGTGTCTGCCTCTCTTCCTCTCACTAAAGAAAACTAAAATAAACATTAAAAAATATAAATAATAAATAATAAAAATAAATTTGTCTTTAGTTTCCTGAGATTCCATTCTTCATGAACTTTGCTTTGAAGTTTTAAAGATCTATAACTGGAGAATCAAAGCTAGTCTCAAAGCCACAGCAGATTCATGAGTATAGACAAATAAGCATTTTGTTTAAATGGGAAAAATTACAAAAATATTGTGGTCATTAAAAGAAATTAAACCCAGTCCACCCACAGGCAACGATTTATTTATTGACACTCTTTTCATATGCAAAATATAGTTATCCTTCTCCCCAAATTCCCAATCAGGACATTACAGATTCAACCTTAACTAACTGAGTCTTGCCATATAAATCATGACCAGATGCAGATGTAGCTCCTCAGTTATAACTCTTCTTTTTTGAAGACTTGTCATTTAAAAAGACAAGTAGTATGTTTCATATTTTCCTACACCCAACACTCCATTTTTAAGCAAGAATTTGAAATGTCCATTCAAAAGGGGTAAAAATTGATGGAAATGTTCACTGGCCCATTGACATCTTTGAATATAGCCTGGCATATGTCTCCAGTTTCTGGACTAAATCTTTATTCTGTTCCCTGTAAGTGATTCTTTGTGGCTTTTGTGTTCACTCTTCTGGTACTGTGGCTCCATCCTTCGAGTTATCATTTCTTTTTCATTACAAATGGTATCTGCTTATATTTAAGTACACTTGCACACCTAAAAAAAACCCTGACCTTATTTTCCATTTCACCATATAATTATTTTTTAATTATATTATCACTTTTTAGTTCAGTGATTGTAGGCTTTGAATAAAATCATCTTTTTTTATCTTTATTTACCAACTTCAGAAATGGTACGGTTTATCATCTACTCTGAAATAGAAAATTAAGGCACATGATGTTCACACTTTAATGTTTTAATAAAAAATATATTGGGTAAGTCCTATGGGCTTTGTCAGTATAAATATTTTTAAAGACCTGGGCTTTTCCATTTATGTTCATGGAAATCTTTTTTTTTGTTGTTGTATTTTTTTTGAAGTTGGAAACGGAGGGTGGGGTAAGGCAGTCAGACAGACTCCCGCATGCGCCTGACCAGGATCCACCCGGCATGCCCACCAGGGGGTGATGCTCTGCCCATCTGGGGCCTCACTCTGTTGCGACCAGGGCCATTCTAGCGCCTGAGGCAGAGGCCATAGAGCCATCCCCAGCACCCGGCCCAACTTTGCTCCAATGGAGCCTTGGCTGCAGGAGGGGAAGAGAGAGACAGAGAGGAAGGAGAGGGGGGGGATGGAGAAGCAGATGGGTGCTTCTCTTGTGTGCCCTGGCTGGGAATCGAACCCGGAACTCCTGTACACCAGGCCGATGCTCTACCACTGAGCCAACCGGCCAGGGCCTGTTCATGTAAATATTGTATTTGATGGCATATAATAGTGTTGTTAAAAATATGTTTTAAAAATCATTCATTATATAATTCAAGTTTACCATTAAATTGAAAATATTCTAAGTATGCAGTCTAATCAACCCTTATTTTTATTTCTTCTGGCTTCATTTTCTTTGTGTGAATTGTTCTTCATTTTTTCCAATGTCTTTAATTTAATCTTCATACAGTCTTTGGGGTTCACTATTCTTATTCTTATCTCAAGGGCTGTATCTATGTGGGTAAACATCTTGAAATACTGCACGCATCAAGATAACACTCTTTGTATTCATCTTTAAATTAGCTTCAGTTAGAATTATAAGGTAAATATGATTTATTTTTCTTATAAAACTTATAATACATTGCTTGTTAGCATCAAAAGAAAATTTAATGACTAAAGTCTCACTTTTGTTCTTTTTTATGTGACAATTTTCCTTATATAATCTTACTTCTTTCCCTGGTAGTATATGAATATTATAAATATGTGACAAATGTTTTCAAAGTTGATGTTGTTTTTGTATTCTTGAAATCTTCGACGCCACTATAAAAAATGAAAACCTTCTGATTCTATCACTTAAAATCAGTTGTTCTTGTCATGACCAAGTCCAATATGCAAGAAAATTGGTATTTCACTAGCCTAAAAACATTCATTACAGGTTGCATCTGGACAGACTTCTTGAATTCAAACATATTCTAAGGCTGTTAAGATGTTACGATGGGTAGTATTTCCAACACAGTTAGTGGCTCAGTGAGGATGGGTTTTGCAGACTGGAAATGTTCACAAAAGTGCAAGTTGAAGAGCTTAATTCTAAGGATAGAGTGTTTTACTCTCTCAGACAGCTCTGTTCTCACTAAGTCCTCATCATCCTGTCTTGTTCTGGCTATTGGTGATAAATCATGCACTTTGGCTCATATATAGTTTTATGTGTGTGTGTGTGTGTGTGTGTGTGTGTGTGTGTGTGTGTGTGTGTGACAGAGAAAAGAATGAGAAGCATCAATTCTTTCATGAGGCACCTCAGTAGTTCATTGATTGCTTTCTCATATGTGCCTTGACCAGGGGACTACTGCAGAGCGAGTGACCCCTTGCTAAAGACAGTGACCTTGGGCTCAAGCCAGTGACCTTGGGCTTCAATTCAGTGACCTCTGGACTTAAGCCAGTGACCATGGGTCATGTTTATGATCTCATGCTCAAGCTAGTGATCCCATGCTCAAGCCTGACGGGCCCACACTCAAGCTAGCAACCTTGGGGTTTTGAACCTGGGTCCTCTGCATCCCAGTCCAATGCTCTATCCACTGCGCCACTGCCTGGACAGGCTCAAATATAGTTCTTAGGCTTTATTCCTTGGTGATAGTTGTTGAGGGGAACATGAAAATCATAGCAGCAAGTCAATTATGTATGAAGGGGCATCAACCACAACTTTTTTAAGTGAATCATGTGTGTTATTTTATTATTTAATTTACTTATCTTTTTATATTTCATATCTGCTATTAACAATTATTAAAAAAGGATTTGGAGTCTTTCCTGTTTTTTCTCATGAAAGAAAGTAAAATTACTTTGCATATTCTATCTACAGCTGTTATTTTATTCCTTGATTACACCAAGACTCTAGTGTCTACAAACACTTTAAAATTATTATTATTTAAGTCATAAACTCTTTTTCATTTCTATTAATAATTTCATGTTATTTTGGTCACTTTAATGAGAATTTGGAATGGAGAACAGACACATGAATTCATTTTGCCTGAGGAGAAATTGTGAAACTAGACTTTCTGAGTTCAAACCCTAGCTCAGCTACTCACTAACAGTGTAATACCAGGCAAGTTACTTAAGCACTCCGTGCCTCCGTTTCTTCATAGATTGACTGTACATAATGATGGTCTCTATTTTATAGAAAATATATGAGAATAAAATTAGTTGATATTGGCAACTCACTTAGGAGAACATTTGTCATATGATCAGTGAAATAAAAGTTTTGAAAATGAAAAGTAAAAATCTGTCCCTGGCCTGTTGGCTCAGTGGATAGACCTTAGTCAGCTGGCATTTGGATGTCCTCAGTGCGAACATGAGAACTGCCCTTATAGTGCACACATGAGAAACGACCATCTGCTCTCTTTCCCTCCCTTTTCCCCTTCTCTTCCTCTTCCCATCTTGCAGCCAGTGGCTCGATTGTTTTGAGCATCCAATCAGGACACTGAGGTTAGCTTGGTTGTTCTGAGCCTAGACCCCAGACAGAGTTTGCTGGGTTGATCCTAATTATGTTGCATTTGGGAGTCTGTTTATCTCTCCTTCTCTCACTTAAAAAAAAGAGAACTTAAGTATAGTATAAGCAACTTAATAGTATTTTGCTACTATTGTAACCACATAGGAAACTGTTTCTCTTTCCATCACCCCTTTCTCTCCAGCAATAAACCAGACTTCATTACAAAGATCAAGAGAATTATGTGTATATGGTGATATGAACAAAACTTATAGATAACACACAGAAAAGCAAAGTGTATCTGCCTCTATTAATATTCACTAATATTAACTTAAAAATGTAACTGTTCATGAACAATTGTGACATATGGTCAGGTATATTTTTAGTAATTATATACCAGATCACAATCTTGTTTTAAAAAAGAGCAAATTTCATTCATAGTATTGGGAAGTGCTTGAAACATGACATTTAAAGATGTTAAGAGATTCTGTACATTTAAAAAGAAAAATTGCTAATTTTTTTATTCCAAAATGTCATACCCTGTAAAAACACGGATAGATCGTGAGCCTTATTTAGAGTAAAGCTCTTTAGTTTCATGCAACATTTCAATTATTCCATCACGGTTTTCTCTCACATAAGTTATTATTTTAATTTGGTGAAATTAAAGAAAAGATGGTCTTTATATGAAAGAGAGTCCCTTATGTAATTTGGCTTATTTGAGACTGTTAGTAAAAATAGCTAGAAAGGAGACGAATTATTATTACGCCTTTTAAAACACTCAGTGAATAGACTTGCTTGTTGTGTTCAATCATTGTCAAGTCACCAATGTAGTGAGGCAGTTAAATATTCTACAAAGTGTACAGAAAGTCTGGGTCCATTTGAATCATATTACAGGACAGAAGAGTTATCCATACTCACAGTGCAAAACTGTATAAGTGAATATTATTGTATGTTCTATGCAAATGTGAACTTTTTTAGGTCAGTTTTTCTATCGGTACAGAAATAAACATATTGACTAAATAAATGATCACACACTTATACCTGAGTCCTCATTGTACTTTCTAGTAACAACACATCAAAGTTGTGATTAGGGCTACTTTTTTGATGAACTAGCAGTAGTGTACAGACATTCTCTATAATCCATCCAGTTATTGCATGTGTCTGACCAGTGAAGCAGAATTATGATACGCAACATCACCTTTACAAACTGTACATCTTCAAGGGTAGAAATTATTTCTGTATTTCCTCACTTTGGTATAAAATATTGTATGATTTTTCTCTATATTGGACAAAAGGGGAATGTTTCAAGAATTTTACTTGACTTTTCCCATTACGACTCTCCTTATCCCAGGGTAAAAGTCTGATGTGGAGGTTATTCCACCTTCCAAGTGTGTCAAAACCACATCTTCTCTAACTCATCATTGTATAAAATTTTAGGAATAAATTCTAGGTTTCCCTTTTAGTGAAGGAAAAACAATGATAAGTTTATCTTTTTCTTATTAAATATAGACATCTTATAAAATACTTTGTATAAAATAAATTGAATCCATTAACATTATATTTTATATGTCTCCTTGGGAAAGCTCCTTAAAATGGCATAGCTTTTTAGTGTCCCCAAAAGAAATACTCAACAGCAAAATTTGTAAAAAAAAAAAAAAAAATCTGATTGAAACTCAGTACTGTTTAAATTACTAAAACATGTAAACTATATATAATTTTTAATAAAATACTATTTTTAAATATGTATTATATCTAAATCAAAGTAGAAGTTCTGGTGAAATAATCACATCTCTCAATGTTTTACATATAAATAATATTTGTAGAGTCTTTAAAATTGTATTCATCTGAGAGTACTTGGTACAAGTTTGTATTCCTTGTTGATGTGTTCAGTATATTGTTAAAAAGTGAAAAATTAAACTTAATCTAACAGAGCTTATATTATAAAATAAACTAAGCCAATCATATGCCAGAATTAGTTCAATTTCTTCTTTTATTTTCATTAAAGAATACAGAAAGATTTTGTCACAGAAATATGCCAGAAAAATACTGTACTCTTTTGTAATTTTATTTTTCAATAAATGTAAAAGAATCACTAATATTGGGAAGGTTAACTAGTTAGTTACCTATTTTTAATCATTTGATAGAGTTGTGAGTACAAATGTAGAAAGTTGGTTTGTTCACAGTTGCCAAGACATGAAAACAACCAAAAAGCCCTTTAATAGATGACTAGATAAATAGATGTGGCACATATACACTATGGAATACTGCTCAGCCATAAGAAACGATGACATCAGATCATTTACAACAAAATGGTTGGATCTTGATAACATTATACGGAGTGAAATAAGTAAATCAGAAAAAACTAAGAACTGCATGATTCCATACATAGGTGGGACATAAAAACGAGACTAAGAGACATGGACAAGAGTATGGTGGTTATGGGGGAGGGAGAAGGATGGAGAGGGGAAGGGGGAGGGGGAGAAGCACAAAGAAAACCAGATAGAAGAAGGTGACAGAGGACAATCTGACTTTGGGTGATGGGTATGCAACATAATTAAATGACAAGATAACCTGGAGATATTTTCTTTGAACATATGTACCCTAATTTATTGATGTCACCCCATTAAAATTAATAAAAATTTATTTAAAAAATGCTAATTTTTGTGAAACTTTTTCTAAAGTTCTTAAATATAGTTATTGTATAGAAAGACTTTTTAGTCCTGGCCAGATAGCTCAGTTACTTGAAGCTTCTTCTCGAAGCACAGAGGTTGCTGGTTCAATCCCTGGTCAGGGCAAATTCCAGAATTCTTTCTCCCCTTTTCTCTCTCTCTAAAAATCAATAAAATAAACAAAACAAAAAAGAACAAATACTTTTTAACCACAGTTAAATCTTATTATATTTCAACTACATTAAAAAATGTATATGACAAATACTTCTTGCTTTTTAACTATAGCTACACAGCTAGGAAAACCTGACATTCAAATCCAGAATAACTCATTCTATTTATGTGACCTTGGATACAATTAGCATTTTTGTATTATTTTGTATTAACTCCCACAGAGTTAAAATAATTGTACCACCTTTATGGCTCTTGTGTAAATAAGATAATAAAGGCAAAGCCTCTTCATTATAGGCACTCAAATGGTAAGTATTATTTTGCTTTTGATGCAAGTACTTGCTTTTGTCTATATCATTACCATAAAATAAGATCTTGAATGAGTAATTACATGGAAACATAGCTGAAGAAATGATGAATTTGTGTTTCAAAATGTTAAAAACTATCAGTACTTAAAATATAAACACTAAAAAATTATATTAGTGTAAATTTGTCAGGCTAGAAAAAGGTTTTGTTATTTTTTTCTGATTCTGTGTCATACCTAAGAATTCCAAAACGAATAACTTAAAACACTGAGAGCAGTTCAGTTATATTTAACTCTCTGGTATGATTTCAAATGTACACTGATTGCAGGAACAACAATAACAATTACTGCTATTAAATGGGTTGCCTAACTTGATAAGAACCTGAAAGGGAGGGGTGGAGAGGGAGAGGGATAGGGGAAGGGGAGGGGCTTAAAGAGAAACAGAATATAGGGTGACAGAATATGATTTGACTTGGGGTGATGGGTATACAACATAACTGACTGTCCAAACGATGTGGAGATGTTTTCTCTAAATCTATGTACTCTGATTGACCAATGTCACCCTGTTAAATTTAATTTTCTAAAATAAAAAAATTAAAAGAGAAACTGTATACCCTTAGCTGGATGAAAGGTCTAGAAAAGATTATAAACACTTAATTATATAGGAACAACTAAAAATTATGTCTTTGCAATCAATAGCTCTTCTAAATGATGAAGAAGAAAGAAAATATATCATTTATTTTTTCTGAATGTCTAATTTTTTCCCAATATTCTTTGCATATTTTATATATGTTACAAGTCCAAAGAACTGCAGTTCCATAGCATTATACAATTAAAACCATACTTTCTATCAGTGTTTTGAGAAAACAAAGAGAATTTATTCAATAAAAACATTTGTAATTAATATTTTCATGAGTAGAGTTTGAGTCAATCAAACTAATAAGCATCTTTATTTTGTAGTCATTCAAGTGTATATAAATACATGGTGAGGCAAATGTAGGTTTATGGTGTGAGTACGCAAAATATAGAGTTTATTCTTGTATTATTATTTATCATGATTCATTATTTTCTATATGAATAACTATAAACCTACTTTTGCACCACCTTGGGCATAGATAGGTAAATTATGTATATAAATGGATAAAGTAGATAGATAGACAGATAGATAGATAGATAGATAGATAGATAGATAGATGATAGATAGATGATAGATTATATGCCTTCCTAAAAAAATGCATGCAAATTATAATACAAAATATATATTGGTCAATTGTATTCTTTTAAAAAATAAATTTTGGGGCTTAGTGGTGTTTTTAAAATGCAGTTAGAAGAAAAACATAATTCAGGCTTACCATTACATGTCTGAATCTACAATATTTTCTATCTGATGATACTTTTTAGTTTCTTTTAGATTTCAAAATTTATTACTTTCCTGCTAATTTTTTCACCTCTATCCCATTATTACAGTATGCTTATGGATACAGCGTAGGGAATCTATTTATCTCTTATATATTTGTTCAGTGCCATCACCAAGAAAAAATATTCAGGACTAATATTAACAGAAGAGATCAAGTGTATTTGTCCGTCTTTTGGCACAACATCTTTTCTACTTCACCAAGAATCAGACTCTTTAAAAATGGGATTCAGATTTGAAAGAAAAATATGTTTGTGAACTATAAAGCATACATGTTAGGCAATTGTATACAATGCTTTCTTTTATGAGAAGTCTAAGATAGGTTCAGGGTACCACACTCAGTTTGTGGCCAAAGAGGAATATATGCAACCTCAGTAAATCATAGGGGAAGAATGAGGTTCATCAGTTTTTGACCATTCAACTCAGGGAGATATGTGTCTATTTGTATGTATGACCACGAGGATATATGAAATTTTTTAAGAGTGTTGTCTCTGGAAGTGATTTTATAACCTAGAAAGTAATGCAAAAGTTGATGGAGAAGTAGCTTGAAGGATATTAAAGAAATGACTAATAAATAGATATAAAAGAAGAAAGTAAAAGGCAAGAAGAAAAAATGGAGAGAGCTATTAAGGAGGAAGCATCATTGTGAAAGTGGGTTTCAAAGAACTTCTAACAAAATGGCATTCTTTTCTTTATGCATTTTATTATAATGACTTACTGTATTCCCCATGTATAAAATGCACTCTTTGTTGAAAAAAATTGTGGTTTAAAAACTGGGTGTGTCTTATACAGTGGTTGTACATTTTTTACTTGTATTTCCAGCTTTTTCTTGCTTGTCTTTGCACTTATTGTTGACTACACTGATTTGTCATCAGACACAGATGAGGACAAGCTAATGGATGGGAGTTTTGACAGTGATGAGGAGTTGTATGAATTTTATGATGAATAAAACTTGAATTCAATAACTTTATGTAATACAATTTTTTTTTAATTTTGGGCCCCAAAATTAAGGTGCATCTTATACACAGGATCATCAGATACATGGGGAAATATAATATTTATAATTTTTCTCCTCTATGTTTATTGTGGTAACTGGTTTTGGCTTTTATTATCTTCTCGGGTCCTATTATTGGTTCTGCTATTCTGCCAATAACAGAATATTCTCTAGGCCATATAACAGTTTCCTGAAGTCTCAGGGTCCCAGTTTCATCTTTATATATTTGCAGATATGATTATGCAAGCCAATAGCTGTATCTACAATTTTTCTAGAATTTTTTTTCTAAATATTTTATTTATTGATTTTTTAGAGAGAGAGGAGTGAGAGAGAGAGAGAAGGGGAGGAGCAGGAAGCATCAACTCACATATGTGCCTTGACCAGGCAAGCCCAAGGTTTCGAACTGGCGACCTCAGTGTTCCAGGTCGACGCTTTATCCCACTGCGCCACCACAGGTCAGGCCTTTCTAGAATTTTCAAATATTGATTTTGTTGAAAAATAATATAGAAGTAATAACACTTGAAATATTTTTATTCACATACACAGAATGTTAAGAGCTAATTAAGATGTTGATTTATTCAATTCCAATATCTTATTGAGATCACTTCACCTTTAATTTCAATTTGTCATTTTCTCAGATAACAGAGCGATGCAACAAAACAGAGAAATGAAAAAAAAATAAAATCACAAGTATCTTAAGTTTATGTTGTGATAAAGGTAAGACTTCAATTTAGTGAAGAATTGAACTATAGCATAAGTTACTATGCTTTTCCAATTGGCTTTTAATGTAAAAAAAATTATTAGAAGTGGTATTGCTGCTTACACAAGTCTGGTTCTAAATTAAAAATCTTCCTTCAATTTAACATTCTGCCTTCTAAAGTAGAAAATTTAATGAATGTTTCCAAAATTTTAAAAGACAATGTTTTTAGAAATTTATTAAATTTCAAAAATTAAAATAGCCTACATATAACCAGTATTAACATGGTCTGGTATTTCTCTCCAGATATCTTTATATATATAGTTATAATTTTTTTTTATAAAATTCAAATGATAGCTGATAGATAAATAATTTTTGTTTTATATTTTTAACTCAACTTTCTACTTGGAATGTTTTCTTCTTAGTGACAATTTTCCAGTTCTTATTTAACCTATATAATTTGTCTTCAGAATTTGACAAGTTATCACTCCTTTTCAGAATGAGCTGTTATAAAGCAATTCTCTCTTGGTTTTCCTTCCACTATTTTGAATGTCTTCTCACTCAGTTTTACATTTTTCTCTTTCTCCATCCATTTAGGCATTGTAGTCCTTCAGGGTTTTATGTTTTTGTTTGTTTGTTTGTTTGTATGTAACATCTTAGAATTTTTTCTTGAGTGAATTTATGCAGCATCATAGCTTTAAGTATCACCTACATATTTATTGAGTAACTTCACATAGATCTTATGTATATTTGGCCAATTGGACTCAGATTTTCTGAAAAGCGATTCTTGTCTTCCTGCCTAAATTTTCCTATTGCCTTCTGATATTTAAATTTTTCCATATGCCATATAAAGCCCTTCAAAATTTTGTTTCTGCCTGCTTCCTCAATTTCTATTCTTGCTTTCCACATTATCTTTCTATGTACCTACCTTGTTTTTCTACTTCAAGTTTCCTGTATTTTTCGCCAATATGTCTTTGAATATTTTTTTTGCTTGAAATCTTCGTCTCCCACCAACTTTCTGTCTAATTTGCTTATTAGTACTCATAAAAATATTTAATTTACATTTCTCTAATCAGTAGATCTTCAACCAAGAATGACAATAACCCAAGATTGAGTTTCATGTTGGTTGATTCTTTCTGCTTCCATAATGTGCTTTTTTAAATTTATCTTATGAATTACAATACTTTGAAAATATCATGTATTTATCATATCTTACTTAATTTGAAGTCCCCATTATCTAAAATCGTACTTGGCAGAGATTCTTCTTGTGGTTAAGAGATTGATGAATATTGTCTAATCTTAACTAATCAGAAATATCTTGAGTAGATCCAATCTCACTCTAAACACCTGTGGTCAATCAGCAGTGTGTAGCTTCAAGTAATGTATGGCATCCCAGGACAGACGACTTGAAAGCTTTACCAAGAAGATCATGAAGGAGCAAATGGACAAGAACAACTTCACCATATCCTTGGACAAGAACAACTTCACCATATCCTTAGACAAGAACAACTTCACCATATCCTTGGACAAGAGGCACATGAGTGTGTTTTATCTTTTTGTCCACATGTGTTTTCTCTGTGCTTCTCTGTAACCTGATCTTTTTTTTTTGTAAGGATATCACACATATCCAGTTAGGGCCTACCCCAATGAGCACACTTATGCTTATTTCATTCAAGACTATCAATTCAAATATAGGCACATTCTGAGGTAATAAAGCTTTAGAAAAAATATCTTAATAAAAATAGTACAATATTTTAAACTAATAGCAAAAAGAAATATTGAATATTGATTACTTTGTTTTTACACTTACTATCATATCAAATATCTTCTAAAATATTATTGGGTTGTAGCTATTACCCTATTACAACAAGTTTTTTTATAGATAAATTAATGTGTGTATAATTTTCAGCAAAATTATTTTGAAAAGTTTACTGGGAAATTACTTCAGTCAAAATCGTATACTTCATGAACTCATTAATTTTTTTTTTTTAGTTGTCATGGTACTATTACTCTTTGCTTGGTCTGCTTTTTAGAACAGAAAATGAGTAACTTAATAAAACTTGGTCTTTGTGGGTTAAAGTAGTCTTAGAAATGCTTCCTGAGAAAAATCTTGACTTCGTTTACAATAATGTTTAATTACTGTTAGTTCCAACTATCTAGTGAAACATTGAGAGGATTTAAAGCAAATAGCCTAGTATGGTCCTAATAATTTAATGCTTAATCAAGGAAGTACTCTTTTACTTCCATTCTGTGGTAAAGAAACCTTGGATGAGGCTCTAAAAAAGAAATTAATCAAAGTCATCCCATAAAGAAATCAATTTTAGGAAGAAAGTGGTAAGTAACTGTGTTCCATTTTCTACTAAGTGGTGGAAAAGATTAATTTATAGCACAAAAACTCTAAGGTCATCATAAGGAAGCAATCGGTATTATAGCTAAATCAAGAAATATGGTATAGACACAAATATTGGTGTTTTACAAAATACTTATCTTAGCAGTAGGCTTTTCATTTCAAATTAAAGAGAAATGAATAGATTAAATAATCACTTTGTTCTTGTATATGTGTAATTCAGCATTCACATAATTCTACATTTAGGTGTTTAAATATTATACATGGAGTAGAATAAAACTTTTAAATCAAACTGTCCTCTTTTCTTGTCATGATGAATTTCCTTTATTTTTATTAAATAATTTAGTTGTGTTTTATATCCAATCAGCATAAACCTTCTCTTATTTAGTTGTGTTAAAAAACTTTGTGGTCCTGGTTAGGTAACTCAGTTGATGAGAGCTTTATCTCAGAACACCAAGGTTGCTGGTTTGATCCTTGGTCACGGTACATACAGGATTATACCAATGAATGAATAAATAAGTGGAATGACAAATAATTGTTTCCTCTCTTTTTCTGTTTTTTTCTTTCTCTCTTTCCCTTTCTCGTTCTCTATAATTAATAAATAAATAAAATTGAATAAATAAAACAAAACAAAAACATTGCATAGCACAGTGTCTATTCATTGCTAGTACAGGAAACCTGAAATCTAGTTATATTTTGTCACAGTAACTTAAATATTTTTTGCTTATTTGTTGGCATGTATAATATAAAACCAAACTGTATAACTATTTATTTCATTTTTTAGCACTAGAATTCTAATTGTTGTCATTTAATCTTTCCACAATCTAAAAGAGTTCAAGAAACTTCTCAATAACTTTTATTTCAAAGTGTTTAAGAATAAGAAATATATATTCATTTAACCCTAATGAACAACCTATACAACATGGGCATAATTGCCTCATTTGGCAGTTGAAAAATTACTCAGTAGAGTTAAAAAAACTTGGACTAAGTCAAGAAAGTAGTAAGAAATAAAATCAGAATGTGAACTCAAAAAACTTAAATTCATTTTTCAGTTTCTAAAACAAAACTCAATGCTTTTTTTCCAAAAGTCTGTTATTTTATTTCTGTAATATATTTGTCTTTAATTTTATCTAGTTCTCATTTAAGCATTTCATATATAAATAATAATAATAATTGAATCACCTAATAATTTCCCCATCAGAGATAATAATCATAAGGGTACATTTTAAGAGAAGCAAAGAACACTTGGTATGGTTTCTGGTTTTTGTTTTTTAATTTCCAATACTAGGTTTTATGTCTATAAAAAGCTTTTCTTGCATATGCATAATATCCTCCTAGCATTTTAATGCAAAATTCTCTAAATCTTGTCATAAACACTCACAGAAAAATAATTGTTAATTTCCCTGTCCTTTAAAAGGTCAGCAAGTTAAACTTCTTAATTGCTGTTCATCCAGTGAACTTGACTAAAAAAACAATTTCACTCTTTTACTGGAAAAAAATAAAAAATTTCATTCACATTAATGCATTGCTCAAATTATACAAGTCATTAAAGCAAGTGAGAAATTTCTCATGGAATTATGAAAAATCCTGCCTTCTAAGTAGTTTATTGCCTAAGAAACAATTCATTACTTCTCATCAGGTATCTACAGCTTTGTTGTCCTGTTGATTATGCATAAGTCAAGTTCATTGCTTAGATGTCAGGCAACCAATGTTTTAAGTTTATTTTTTTAGATGGAAATTTTAAATATTTGTAAAAATTTAAGGAAGGAAAAAATATATATATCATCTCTGAGACCCAACAAAGATTATTAATAGTATATGTATTTTAATGATATTGTTTGTAGAATTAATTGATTAAATCACAAGAAAAATATAACAGTTAAAATTATTTTCAAACTTTATATATGTAAATAAAATAAATATATATGACTAAATAATATTTTTCACACAGAGAATCAGCATGAGTTTTTTTAAACTAAATGAAAATAAAGTAATTGGACTTTTCAAAAATATTGTTTGTCCTCCAAATTATTCCTTTTCGTTTGTGTGTGTTAGTGTGTAAGGGGGAAGGGTAGAAATTATATATGAGAAATCAACTAACTTTCAAAAGAATTTATTAGTAGTATATACAAACTAGTGTGATAAAACATATCATTGTGATTGATTTACATAATTAGATGAATATTACCATATTTTAATACCATGTATTTTAAAAGGACAAAAATACAAATAAATTAAAAATGAATGTATTCAGATATATTGGACTACACCATTTATTCACAAATACATTTATCTTTATTGCTGGCTAGATCTCATTTAAAATGTTATAAATCTATAATAATAAATTCAAAAAAATAATAATGTGATTTATGCAACTAGCCATAGTTGAAAAGTTTTAACAATCTAATATATATTCTGTATATGTAAAATTATATTAATGGCTGGGAAAGCATTTCAAATTAAACCACAGTTGTTTTCCTTATGATAAAGCATGCCTAAATTATAATTCATAATTATACCAAGTAAGTATTCATGATTTATGCATATGGTGCAGTTTCTTGCAGATCTGAAAGACCAATAATTTTAATCTAACTCAGTAGTATTTTAAGCAGGCTACCTCCAATGTTGAATAATATATAAGTTTGTGGTTTTCACATATGCCACATTTTTCTTTTTGGAACACCAAGAATATTACTAAGTGGTTTAAAATTATATGTAAAATGTAAAGCCTCAAAAAATGACAATTTCTAATTAAATATAAGAAACCACTACTGATATTTCAGAAAATATCCTGGTATAAACTTCAAAAGAGGTCGTATTTCAAAATGTCATCTCGTAAAGTTTTA
Source organism: Saccopteryx bilineata (assembly GCF_036850765.1). Taxonomy (NCBI): domain Eukaryota; kingdom Metazoa; phylum Chordata; class Mammalia; order Chiroptera; family Emballonuridae; genus Saccopteryx; species Saccopteryx bilineata. The sequence continues at coordinate 93,911,129 of NC_089497.1, forward strand.
AAATAGTGAGTACACTGCATTTTATTATAGGGTGTATTTTGGATACGTTATACCCACCAATCTCTTAGGAATTATACAATACATGTATATTTAAGTATTATGAAAAACAATCTTTAAAATTGAGAATTTTGCTTGGATTGCATATTACTTTGTCAGGCTGTATTTTCCTGACAGATAGAGTTGTCAAGTTAGTTCTTTCTTTCTTGTCTCTTTCCTAATATTTATTTTATTTGGGTTTGGGTCAGGCTTTGCTCTGTTTCATGTCAAATACTTAAAATCCAAAGATAGTAAACTTTTACTAAGGCATAAAACATACCAGTCTTTGTTTTTTTTCCTCCTTTCCTCCCTCCCTCCCTCCCTCTCTCCCTCCCTCCCTCCCTCTCTCCCTCCCTCCCTTTCTTTATTCCTTCCTTTCTTTTTGTTTCTCTTTCTTTAAAAATTTTTATTTATTTATTCATTTTTTAGAGAAGAGGGAGACAGAGAAAGGGGGAAGAGCAGGAAGCATCAACTCCCATATGTGCCTTGACCGGGCAAGCCCAAGGTTTTGATCCGGCGACCTCAGTGTTCCAAGTTGATGCTTTATCCACTGCACCACCACAGGTCAGGCCTCTTTCTTTCTTTTTTTTTTTAAATCTTCAGTTAGCTGAGGATAATTTCAAAGATCTTATAGTTTTGAAATATTAGAATTCTCTTTCAGAAAGGTGGGCAAGTTAAACTTAATTAAAATTTAAAACTCAAATTGGGTAAATAAAGCACATGTTTTAATAAATAAAAATAAATATATGTGTTAGGTGACTGTTTCAGAGTTCATTACACAGCAAACTGAGTTCCTATTTTCATTAGACAATATCTATGTGTGCTTTTAAATGTTCTTAGTAAGCATTTTTTACTTTACTTGCATCAACAGAATATCTTATAATCTTATTAAATATACATTTTTAAAAAGGGAATAGATTGCAATATCATTTTGTGGTTTCCTTTTCAACTTTCTCATAGAAGCTCAGGAAATATAGGGATGACATCAATCTGCTTTATTTTAGATGATGTGAGATATGTTGAAAAATGAGGAAATGTCAATAGATCAAATTAATAAAGTCAAAAATAAAAGGAAACTAATAATACTAACCAAATATATTATAATCATTTAGCAATGTATGTTTAAGAGCCAAAGATGTTTGTTATATCTTTGAAAGAATAAAAATTATATTATGAAAGAATAAAAATTCTTATGCTTACAAAGTTTATACTATTTGGCTCCCAAAGGATCCCCAAATACAGTTCTTTCCATGATGAAAGGAAAAGTGAACTCTTTTTCATTTATACTGAAAGATGTTAAAGACATAGCTACTTTTATATTCTAAACAATGAATGAACAATGGAGCTCTAAGCAGGATACAATAGAAACAAAGTGGCACTGGGACTGGTGGCTTGCAATTTTGGGCTGTACATGAACACTTATGAGCCACTGTGGTAACATTTCTTGAGCTGGAAGAGGTCATTTACTAAATAGACTGTGAACAGAAAGAGCAAATACACATCCCAAATGTAAACTGGTATTTCCTTCTCACAATTAAGACCAAGCACATTTGGAACACATTTCAACTACTTGTAATTTACTTTTAATGTTGCATGTTTTTTTTTCTTTAAGAACATTTATTTTCATCACCTTCATGTAATATTTTATTTCAGTGAGTATGCGAAAAAATTACATTTTGAGCTTATCAAGAATGATTGTGTGTTTTCCTATAGTGTCGAGTTAAAGTAACATTCTAAGTTAATACAGTAAAAATGAAGTAATAATACACTACAGTGACAAAAGTTTTGTAGAAGTCTAACAAATTTCAGCATAAGTTATCTTTGAATAATGAATAATAATGAATAAGTTCTCTTTGAAAATATATATAATGATATTTTCAGTTTTTATCTCCACTATATAAAAGAAAAAATTGAATCTCAAGTCTCCAGTAATCTCAAGAATAATACTTTATCATCATTTACTAAAAGAGAAGATAGCTCCTGGTTTTGCACTAATTTTTCACAGGATGAATCAAAAGAAGGTACATTTTAGCCTTCCCAGGCAGTAGCACAGTGGATAGAGCATTGCTGGGACCTGGAGAAACCAGGTTTGAAACCCCGAGGTCGCCAGCTTGAGCACAGGCACATTTGGTTTGAGCAAGCTTCACCAACTTGAGACCAAGGTGGCTCTGCAACAAACAGTAAAATCTCTTTGTCTCAATTGATGATTGTGTGATCATTGATAACATTTGTGGATATTTCATTTGATCAATGAGTTATTTATTCATATAAATGTTTTTGTATTTAAATTAAATAGGTATACTTATTATTTTTTAAAATGGATATAGCTCACCTGACCAGGCGGTGATGCAGTGGATAGAGCGTTGGACTCTAATGCGGAAAACCCAGGTTCGAGACCCTGAGGTCACCGGCTTGAGCAAAAAAAAAAAAAAAAAAAAAAAAGCTCACCAGCTTAGACCCAAGGTTGCTGGCTGAAGCAAGGGGTTACTCGGTCTGCTGAAGGCCCATGGTCAAGGCACATATAAGAAAGCAATCAATGAACCCTAAGATCTCGCAACAGAAAACTGATGATTGATGCTTCTCATCTCTCTCCGTTCCTGTCTGTCTGTCCTTTTCTATTCCTCTCTCTGACTCTCTCTCTGTCCCGGTAAAAAATAAAATAAAGTAATAAAATAAAATGGATATAGCTCATTATTAACCCATTTGGAAAGAATTATAAGATTGATTATTTCAATTGTCTATAATACTTACCTCTTATACATGTATAATTAAATGCTAAAAGTATGTATGCTAGGGGCTCTAAATAGGTTGATTTTATTATAATCTTAGTATTTCTCTGAGTGACAAGCACAGATTTTCAATAGATAATATTTAAAATGTGAAGACATTTTATAGCAAGACTATTTAATTTTGCTTCATTCCATAATTTTATTCTCCTTTAATAAATTACGTGTTATACTTATTTTTTTATTCATTAAATTTGCTGAATAGAGAAAAAATATGAAAAACTAAAATAAAGAAAAGATATATAATACCTCTTACTATTTTGTAGATATAATTTTAACATTCTTTGTTTTGCATTTGTATTATTTAATGTATATCATATACAATTTTTACACATAACTTATAAAATCATTAAAATTTTTCATTTATAACATATAGTATTTTACCACATTTATAATTTATTAGCAACTCTTCTACTAATGAACACGTAAGTCATTTAGAATTTTTTTATTATACATTACCCTGAGATGATAATCTTTATCCGTATATATTTTTTTTCCTGTATTTTTCTGAAGCTGGAAACGGGGAGAGACAGACAGACTCCCGCATGCGCCTGACCGGGATCCACCCGGCACGCCCACCAGGGGGCAACGCTCTGCCCACCAGGGGGCGATTTTCTGCCCCTCTGGGCATCGCTCTGTTGTGACCAGAGCCATTCTAGCGACTGGGGCAGAGGCCGAGAAGCCATCCCCAGCGCCCGGGCCATCTTTGCTCCAGTGGATCCTCGGCTGTGGGAGGGGAAAAGAGAGACAGAGAGGAAGGAGAGGGGGAGGGGTGGAGAAACAGATGGGCGCTTCTCCTGTGTGCCCTGGCCGGAAATCGAACCCGGAACTCCTGCACGCCAGGCCGACGCTCTATCACTGAGCCAAACGGCCAGGGCCTATCCATATATTTTATTGTGCATGTTTGCCTTTTTTAAAACAATTCATTACTCAGATAAAAATACTGGCTCAAATTTGTTGTAATTTTAATGGTCTGGTACAAGCATACTGGTTTTACTAAATCCATTCCTATTGACCTATTGACAGTTTTCCTAAAAGTTCATGGAAAGAAAGGCTTGCTTGCCATTGCACATCACTATAACAAATCAACTTTATTTTAATAGTTGCTAAATTGATAAAAATTGTATCTTTGAGATGTAATATTTTACATATTTTTACTAATCATTTTATTTACCTAATTGTGAGAGGATATTTTGATATGAATTTCTATTCTTTTATTATCTTAGGATGTCAATTTATATGATTTTCTATAAAAAAAATTTTAATCTATCTATTCATCAAAATACTTTTTTGGCCCTGGCTGGTTGGCTCAGTGGTAGAGCGTTGGCCTGGTGTGCAGGAGTCCTGGGTTCGATTCCCAGCCAGGGCACACAAGAGAAGCTCCCATCTGCTTCTTCACCCCTCCCCCTCTCCTTCCTCTCTGTCTCTCTCTTCCCCTCCCGCAGCCAAGGCTCCATTGGAGCAAAGTTGGCCCCGGGTGCCGGGAATGGCTCTATGGCCTCTGCCCAGGATAGGCAGAGCATAGCCCCCTGGTGGGCGTGCCGGGTGGATCCCGGTCCGGCACATGCGGGAGTCTGTCTGACTGCCTCCCCGTTTCCAGGTTCAGAAAAATACAAAAAAGAAAAAAATATACTTTTTATTTTCTGATATTTAAATGTTTTCAATGAGTTTTTGCTTAATAATGCACTTTCCAATCTCTCTTAGAACTTTTTTCTTAGTATAAACAATTTATCTAAGTTTTTTCCTTCTTATACATTACTTATTTATTTATTCAACAACTATTATTTGAGTATTTGTTACATCATACAATATTCTAGACAAATGAAATAGCATGTACCCTTATGGATTTTATGACCAGCTGGTGAAGAAAGAGAAAACTACGTAATTCTAGTGAAAATACTCTTGTAGTAGAAATAGTGTGAAAAGTACAGTGGCATTTATGAACAGAGTGGAAATGAAGCATACAGCATATCTAGTTGAAATTAGAGAGAGTAAGAGAGCACCTTTTCAAAAAATGGTCCTTGCGAATCCTGAATGCTGAGTAGAAATTAGCCTGGAGTAAGAGAAAAGACAGGCATTCAAGGAAAATGTAGCCACATGCAGGTGTAACCAAAGCCCTCCAATTTCTCAAATCTGATATCGGGGTTTCTGTGGGAAAGAAAGGTATATAGAACACTGTGAAAAGGAAACTGTAAGCATGAGAAAGTTTAGATCCTGAAAGGTGTAACATATCATATATTGGAGCTTGTACTTTATCTTGAAAAGAATGAGAGCAACATCAGGCTCCAATGTGGAATTGGCATTAGGGAGCAATAACTAATGGCAAGAGGACCAGCTTGAAAGCCATCGAAACACAAGCTCTGGCATTATAAATGTCTTATTACACACTTAACCCATTGGACCCTCAGTTTTCTCATCTAATATAAGAATAGTACCATCTGCTATAAAACTTCCTATAATAACTACATGAGATAATATTTTTAAAGAATTCAAATTAATCAGGTATAGAGTAGGTGCCAATTAAGTAGAAGAAATTAATATGGGTTAAAGAATTCAATATGAATTAAAATTTAATATTTGGAAATTTTTTTTACTTTCTAAATATTATTTGGATAATTTTATGATGTCCTAAATACAATTTATAATCTGACATTTGAAAATCCCAGTCTAGGAGCCTCACAAAATCAACATGGAACACTTTAAATCACTTTACATAACCCTACCTACAAATTTGCTCCTCTTGCTACATCCCCATCTCAATATATTTGCACTGGTCTATCACAAAAGAATTAGAGGAACATCCTAAAATCTTTCATTTGGCATTCATGCAATTTCACATTCTCATAAGCAAATCAGCTTCTTATTGTCTATTGTAATTCTAACCAGATTTGTAAACATATATTTTCTTCCGTTTATTGATAAGTTGTATTTTTTCCTATCTGAGTGCTTATAATTTATCTAAAATTTACAGTGTAAAAACTTTAACAAAACAATGTTAGGCCCTGTCTGGGTGCAACTAATTTATAACTAATTGCATTTGATTAAAATAACTTGAGGCCCTGGTTGGTTGGGTCTGTGGTAGAGCGTCGGCCCGGTGTGTGGATGTCCCAGGTTCGATTTCTGGCTAAGGCACACAAGGGAAGTTGTCATCTGCTTCTCCATCCTTCCCTCTCTGCTTTCTCTCTATCTCTCTCTTCCCCTCCTGCAGCCAAGGCTTCATTGGAACAGAGTTGGCCCGGGCACTGAGGATGGCTCCATGGCCTCTGCCTCAGACTCTAAAATGGCTCTCATTGCAAAGGAGCAATGCCCCAGATGGGCAAAGCATCACCCCTAGTGGGCATGCTGGGTGGATCCCAGTTGGGCTCATGCAGAAAGAAGTCTGTCTGACTGCCTCCCTGCTTCTCTCTTCAGAAAAATACAAAATAAATAAATTAATTAAAAATTAATAACTTGAAACCTTTCTTTAAAAAGTTAAGCAATGTTTAAAGTGTATTATTATAATAATATGTCATATTTATTGATCTTTTAGTCAAATAGAAATAAAAAATGAGTCATAATTTTATGAAATTTTGCAGTAAAATATCTCTCAAAGTAAAAAATGTAAGCTGTGTATTATTATATTAAAACAATACAAATGTAGTTCCAACATTTTTCAACACTTTTGTTTTTACATTTGCAAGTAGTTTCAAAAATAAAAAAGGACATGCAGCTGAAAATGTAGCTCTTCATCAAGTTCGCTTTTATTATGTTTACAATTTAAATTTACTTCTAATGTTGTATTTTATACTTATTTATAGGTATACTAATTTCAAAGTATGACAAAAGTGCCAGTGTATTTTAAGTTATTTTTTATTTTAATATTTCATCAATATAATTTTTATTTGTTCCAGGTTGACAGGAATTATCTGAAAAAGACTAAATTTCAAACTATACAAATTATATAACATGAATGTTGCCACATTGAATTAAATGCTTATTTATTTGAGAAATTAAGAAATACTCACAACTCAGAATTAAATCACCTCTCACTGTATAAATGGGTCAGCTGTGGTCTCCTTTGGGATTGTGAGCCTCACTTGCCTACTTAATTCAAAAACAATACTCTGGGGCTTTCTGTGTTACTTTAAAAAACACAATACCATTTTATTTATTTTTTTGTATTTTTTCAAAGTGAGCGGCTGGGTGGGGGGGGCAGATAGACAGACTCCCACATGCGCTCAACCGGGATCTACCCGGCATGCTCACTAGGGGGTGATGATCTGCCCATCTGGGATATTGTTCCACTGCAATGGGAGCCATTCCAGTGTCTGAGGTGAGGCCACAGGGCCATCCTCAGCACCTGGGTCAACTTTGCTCCCATGGAGCCTTTGCTGCGGGAGGGGAAGAGAGAGACAGAGAAAGGAGGGGGGAAGGGTAGAGAAGCAGATGGGAGCTTCTCTTGTGTGCCCTGGCCAGGAATCGAACGCAAAACTTCCACACACAAGGCCGATGTTCTACCGTTGAGCCAACCGGCCGGGGCACATTACCATTTTATGACAAGTTCCATAAAATTATACTTAAAAACTCCCCAGTTCTGTTTATTTCAAAACTGTTATTATTAGAAGTACATTCAACATACTTTTTAAATTTAATTTCACATTGTAGCCTGACCAGCCAGTGGCGCAGTGGATAGAGCATTGAACTGGGATGTGGAGGACCCAGGTTCAAAACCCCAAGGTTGCCAGTTTGATCAATGCTCACCATCTTGAGCCCAAGGTTGCTGGTTTGAGCAAGGGGTCATTCGGTCTTCTGTAGCCCCCCAGTCAAGGCACATATGAGAAAGCAGTCAATGAACAACCAAGGTTCTGCAGCAAAGAATTAAAGTGTCTCATCTCTCTCCCTTCTAGTCTGTCTGTCCATCTCTCTCTCTCTCTCTCTCTCTATCTCTCTCTCTCTCTCTGTCACAAAAGAATTTATTTTATATTTTAAAAATAACAGTGACAACAACATAATATATTGGGGAGAATTAATTTGTTTAAAGAAATGTGTCTTTTACAAATAACAGAAATTATTTTTATATATTCATAGATAGATATTTTATAGCAATTAGTATATTTTTAATAGTACATTTTTACCTTATGTAAAACTAAAAAAAAACTCATGACGTAGTTCTGTAGTAAACATAATAGAAAATACAATGTAAATATAAACACTACAAGAGAATTGTAAAATTATATCAAAATGTGCATATTATATATACATATATGTACAAATATATGGTGTACCTAAAAGCCATTATAACTTTGTAAATTTATAAACAGTACCATGCTTATAACTACATATAGCTAATTCTATGTCACTGTCAGATATATATGAAAAGAAAGTTAATGAAAACAAATACAACTCATTTAACTTTCTAAATTATTCAGAACTGAGATGATGCAAATTACCAAGTTCTGTGTAAGGTGTGGTAACACATCATGATCAATAAGCAAATGTTGTTCTTAAAAATTTAAGAATGCATTATTAAAGAGGCATAAAATCGGTGCCATCATTTATTCAAACATGTGTGTAATAAAATTTGCATTGTAATAGAAATGAAACTTATTAACTCTACAATTTTAGACGATAGCATGAAATATTGCATGTAGAGGATGCTTGTCCTACAAAGAAGAGTAAATAGTTTCTGAACTATTTGACAAAAAGATCACAGATTTTGCAATTTATTTTCTGATTTGGTTTATCTTCATCAAGCTCACTCAGAAAAAAAAATAATCAATGAGCATTTCTTTCTATACCAAATATCCATAATGGAAATTTTTCCACCTATCTTAAAAATTTATACAGATTTCTAGAACTAAATTTGATTCAATTTATCTTGCTTATTAAACTTTTCTGGTTAGTCTCCATATTTGCTGTTTTAAACCATTGAGAGGAACATTTATATTTGGTATCTATTTTTAAAGAGCCCAATATATGCTGAACTAATAAATTATGTAAATTTCATAAATTAAATTACTTTAAATAATATTAAAAATTGACTTTAAATTTATATATGAAAATAGATTTAAATTTAATTTTAAATTTTCTTAAATGTTTTAATTTATAATTTTAGTAGTTTCAAACATTTTATCCCAGTTTAATACTATTAATGAAACAATAACTTACCAGGGAAATAAAATTATTTTCAGTAAAAATCAAATAACTAATCTTCTATTTAAAAATATCAAAATATTGGCTTTTCAAATAGAAATGTAAGAAAAGAAAAAAATATTTAATTTAAATATGGGCAATTGAATGGTATTGTACTTGTTTGCAGAAGGTCATCCCCTTCATTCCCTAAATATTTTGACTCCTGAGTTATTGTTCTTATCTGCAGCCTTACTTCTAGTATAATTATTGTAATTTCAATTGTAATTCCCATGGAAATATTTTTTCCAATAACCTGAAAGTTGTCTCCTTCAATGAACTTGTACTCTTATCTTGAATGGCTCACTAAATCTCATGTGTTTTCCAATGACCTTTTCATTACCACCTGCAACTTTATAATCTCAGTTTTGAATCCCACTCTGTGCACCGTCTTTTATTTTTACATCTCACTACCTGTGTTGCCCCTGTACTTATGCCTGTGGAAGAATTTTAGTTCAACTCCTCCCACCTACTCACATGGTACACCCTCACTTAAAAGCTCATTTCTCTCCTTACCTATCTTTGATTCCAGATCCCATCATTATAATCATTTCTCTCACAGGTATACTAAATTCCTTTGCCCTCTGTCACAATTTGTATACAAATAACTAAGCTTAGTCCAGTCTATCTGCTTTCTTTGAAATGTTAATGCACAGATGAATCTGGTTGGAGAGAGTCATGCTGACTACTGGCCCTTTAAATTTAAAGGCCTTTATGTGAGAACTTTTAATGTTTTTTATGAATCATTTTATATTTGCCTCTCTCATTCACTACCCTATTCCCCTTATAAGTCTCAAATATTTTATCCATGAGCCAAATTCAAAAAGCTGTGAAAACAAAGACATTATATCTTATTTGGTTAAAAAAGTTGCCCTTACTTAATCTAAATTTATTTGGCAAAACTTGACTGAATTTGTTGTATAGTGATTTATAGTTTTCTTATTCTAATGAGTGTAACTATTCATAAATTTTTCTACAGACCTCTTAATATTTTGATTACAGATTGTTACTTAAGACTTTACTAGGGTTTTCCCTAATACATAAAGTATGTAGATATCACAATATTACCTGTCCATAGCTAAAGAAATTTATATTTTATAACATACAAGGCTAGAAAGGTCCTTGATAAGAGATTATGGACTAATATTTGTTCCAATACTACATTTTATCTCATTAAAAGAAATTATACTCCTACATAAAATTTGTAAACATTCTTGTGTACCACAAGGGTCAAATTCAAATTAAAAATAAGAAGCTTAATTCTCCCTGTTGAAAATAAAGAAAGAGTCCTTCTCATTTTTCTTAGGACATGTATATAGATCTTTTTAAAAAGCTAAATGGATCTCTTGCCAGCTTTAAGATTCAAGGAAGTCTTTTTCAAGGATCTGGAAGCCATATCTTTGAAATGTAATCATCAAGAAAGATAGATTGAATTATAGGAGCCTAACTTCAGTGGGTACCACACTAGGTTGTTCAAGTTCCTCTTGTTTTAAAGGTATAAAAGTTTATTTTTCTTTTAAAAAATGGCATTTTCCAAACACAGATGGCCACCTTGATTACCAGGTGAATCTAGGATAAACTATGTGTGACAAATGATGAGTCAAGTCCTTTTACTTGAAGACTACTTGTTTTTGAGAATGCATATGTCAATGATTTTGTAAAACAAAAACAGCAAAATGGAAGGTCTTCACAAAGCCTACATATGTAACGGAATGGGGTCAAACCAAAGGACTATAACCTGATTCACTTATTGGAACTGGTTCTATATCACTGAATTCTCTATTTAACAATAAAATTTTTTCCCTAATGATAGACATGAGCAGATAATCATATATGACATAGTATAAGTCTGCCTGCCAGCATTAATCACAGCTCTTTAAAAGCAACTTAGGTAACCCTTTTTAAAAATCCCTTTATTCTGTCTTTATAAACTCAGTCCCTTTCTTCTTCAAAACACATTTTGTGTCTCAATAACAACAACAAAGACAACAAACTCCAACTAAACATTCCGTTTGCCTTGCAATTTTGAGCAAAACTGACTGACATATTGTACCTGTTTGACTATATAAAAGGTAAGATTTCATTCTGATTTAAAATGTATTCAATACTAAAAGTGTTTGGGGTTTTTTCTCTAATATTTTTGGAGAGCTTTCCTGGGTTGGCTAAAGATTTTGTTTATAATGATATTCTCTGATAGTAGTAACTCCACCTAATTTGAAAATATTACCCAAGAAAGTCTTTCTTCTCTTTCATGCCTTTTAAAATATTTTGTTTCTTAATTGATCTGTCATTAGCTGCAATTTTTTTCTTCTTGACCTTGCTGCTCCTCCAAAAAAAATCCCATCTTTCTACCATCTCTTAAATGAATTTTCTCCTTTCAAAATTAGACATGCTTATTTTGGTGTGTCATTTCTGATAAAAACTCTAACTAGGTTTGCCTGACCAGGCGGTGGCGCAGTGGATAGAGCATCGGACTGGGATGCCGAAGACCCAGGTTCGAGATCCTGAGGTCCCTAGTTTGAGTGCAGGCTCATCTGGTTTGAGCAAAAGCTCACCAGCTTGGACCCAAGATCTCTGGCTTGAGCAAGGGGTCCCTCGGTCTGCTGAAGGCCCGCGGTCAAGGCACATATGAGAAAGCAAACAATGAACAACTAAGGTGTCGTAATGAGAAACTGATGATTGATGCTTCTCATCTCTCTCCATTTCTGTCTGTTTATCCCTCTGTGTGTGTGTGTGTGTGTGTGTGTGTGTGTGTGTGTGTCTGAAAAAACAACAACAAACAAACAAACAAACAAAAAAATCCTCTAACTTGGTTTTTGACAGCACCACTAAATAATTGTTCTGCTTTGTCAGCAATAACCACCAATAATGACAATTCAGTGTTCACATTTTTATGCTACCATCAATCTTTGACAAGTAATCACTCTCTCGAGCTTAAAACCCTATCTTGCCTTAGGGCTTCACTTCACTCATTGCTACTACTGTATTTCTGTTTGGTGCTTTTCAGTCTTCTTTTTAAATTTTAGTGAGAGGAGGGGTGTCAGAGAGACAGACTCTTGCTTGTGCCAACTGGAATCCACCTAGCAAGCCCACTAAGAGCAATGCTCTGAATTTCTAGGGTGTTGCTTCATTGAAACCTGGGCCATTTTTGAGAACCTGAGGTGGAGATTGTGGACCCATCTTCAGCACCCAGAGCCAACTTGCTCCAATTGAGCCATGGCTGCAGGAGAGGAGGAGAAGAGAGACTGAGAGAAGCAAGAGGGGGAAAGCTGGAGAAATAGATGGGTGCTTCTCCGGTATGCCCTGACCAGGACTCGAACCTGGGACATCCACACACTGGGCCAATGATCTACCACTGAGGAAACAAGTCAGAGCCTCAGTCTTCTTTTTAATTTCCTCATTATTTCTCAAATTCTAAACAATGGACTGCCACTTAGGGTCAGCACTGTTCTTTTTATTACCTTGGTCTATTCCAACTATTCTGATGGTTGCATTCAAACTCATAGTCTTATATATAACCTAATACTGATATGTCTTAAATATATTTTTCCAGTTTGGATCACTCTCCTAAAATCCAGACACATTTCCCACTGCTTATCTGACATCCCTTACATGATCAAATCCTGTTAAAGGTCTACCTAAATCTAAATATCTCATTTATATATCTAGTTTATATGTCTGAAATCTATAAATCTAAATCTCTGAAGTCTAAAGTCTAATTGCTTTCACAACCTCTGCTTAGTTATTATTCTGTACCAAGTTATAATTATCTCTGACATTGATTTTATTTCCATTATTGACTTTCAACAGTCTATTCAAAACACATATTGATTCTCTGCTTTAAACTACTTAATATCTCCCCATTCCTTTTAGAGTAAAACAAATAATCTTTACAAAGACCAACAAGGTCTAATAATATTTTGTGCTCTAACAATATTCTAAAATTATTATTGACTGTATTACCTCCACACTGACCTTCTTTCTCATCTCTCATTACACCAGATGTTTCACAACACTTATTTTAATTTTTTCCCCTCAGATCTAAAATATACTTCCTCTGGATAGTATAGATTTATTCTTTAACCTTTGTCAGATCTTTATACAAATGGCATATATTAGAAAAGACTTTCCTGAATGCTCCATACAAGATTAGATGTTTTATCTGTTGGGTTATTTCTGGTAAGTGACTAGCTATGACTCATTATTCTCTATCTCACTCTCACAATCTGTGTGTGTATGTATACACATGTATAGTGGAAACTGTGTGCGTGTATTCATAATATAAAAAGTTGTTCCAAAATCACTAACAGATAAACAGTTAAATGGAAACCAAGTAAGTAAAATTCAATATTTTTTAAATGTATGAATTTTATGTGTGCAATTTGATGAGTTTTGACAAATGTGTACAGTGGTATAACCAGACCTTGATACAATATAGGACATGACTACAATCTCAGAACATTCTCATGTTTTTTTTCTCAACACCCATATATCCAAGGCAACCACTTTTTTTTAACATATATTAATTTTACCTCTTCTAAAACTTCATACAAATTATATAGTATGTAGTTTTTGTGTCTAGATTCTGTCTTTCAGCATTACGTTTGCTGGATTCATGATTGCTTTTGAACGCTTTGGTAGTGTGCTCCATTTTATTATTAAGGGTAAATATACTGATTTATCAATTTCTTATTAATGCATATTTGTATTATTTCTGGTGTTCAGCTAATGTAAACAGAGCTGTCGTAAACATTCTTGTAGCCATTTGAGGGAGTATATACTTTCATTTTTCTTGGATAAGTACCTAAGAGTGGGAATCCTTATGCCCTAAGACAGCTGTATGATTACCTTTATAATACATTGCTGAAGTGTTTTCCATGTTGCTTATATCATTTTACACATGCACCACAAATGTATGAGTGTTCCAATTACTTGCCATAGTTGATGCAATTTGTGTTCTCAGACTTTTAATATTCAGCCAAACTTGTAATTTGGAAGTACTATTTTATTGTTTTTACCATGAATTTCTGTGATAAGTGATATTCACTTTTTTAGTTTTCTTTTTAACTCATTTTAATATCCCTTTTTCTAAAGTTTCTGTTCAAATCTTTTGCTTATTTTTACTTATAGGTTTTTTGTCATTGTATTATCATATAAGATACATTTGATTTTGTTATTTGTAAGACAAATGTTTTGTGAATAATTTTCTTCAATTATGGCTTGCTTATTGATTTTTTAAAAAAGAATATTATTTAAACAGCAGCATTTTTTTTACAAATTTAAAGCTGTCTCCCCAGGGGACAACCAGTTCATTGCCTAAAGAAATGGGGGGGGCAGGGAGAGGAGGAAAACCAAGAACGGGATTACCTTTACTTAGTACATGAGTTTCAGAAGCTAAATGGGGGAGCAGAACACTGAGGCATGTGTAATAGGAGCTAAATAAAAAAGGCAACATAAAGAGAAAGAGTCTAGCCTGGGATAATCTGGGAAAGGATAAAAATATGAAACTCAGAAAGATCCAGGAAAAGGACTGGATAGGGAGAGGGCCCAGCACAAAGCCATATTGCTAAGATTGGTTAGGGGCAAAAAAAGCTTACCCCTTTCCAGACCCAAGGAAATATAATCAAAGCTTAACAAAGGCCCCTTTAGGTACCACCCATGTGTGTGTGTGCTCTCTCTCTCTCTGTAGCAGCTGCAGGGGCCAGAGTGTGGATGGGTATAGACTAAGCTAAACATCTAAAGTTTGAGTGCTGATGCAGAGATGCTGGTCAAGTATCTCTAGGCCCTGGTCCTCTTCTTGGGCTTGGTGAGAACAAGAAAATGCCTGTGGTCCCAGAGGCTAGACTTTTTTCTCAGCAAGAAAGACTTGGGCCATCTGGTCATGGGTGAAGCAGTGCAGCCACCTCTTCAGGAGCATCTATACCTTGCATGCTTTGCTGTTAAATCTTGTCTCCACATCTTAAATCCTCCTATGCATAACTTCCCAAAATACTTTTCTCATGACTTTGCAAGAACCCATTTTCAGACAGTCCAGCAGACCTATCTTGGTCCTGGTGCATGTCTGACTACAGCTGCTAACTAGACTATGGACTTTACTCAGTTTTCATCATTTTTAACCTGCATTTATGTGTAACATCATAGTTCTAAGCAATTTTATTCCATATAATGATTTCTGCAACTACCATGGAATCAAATGTTCTATAACCATGGAAGGACTCCTTCATACTATCCCTTTGCCATAACAGCCATTAATCTGTTTTTCATCTCTATAGTTGTGTCTTTTGAGAATATTACATAAATAAAATCATACTTAATACTATTTTTTAATTATTTCAAAAGTAGGTGGGGCTATAGATGGAAATTTTAACATTGAGTTACTAATTGTCCAAGAAGTGTGAGAAATCCACAAGAACTCATTATACTATATTCTCTACTTTGATATTTCTCTTAATAATCATTTTAAGATTAAAGTTATTAGTGATTACATTAAAATGTTTAAAGTGTAGATATTCAGATTAGAAGAAGGGGAGAAGAATACTGTCAAATCCAGGAAATATATAAAAGAGGAAAATATTTTATTTTATTTTTTTAATATTTTATTTATTGATTTTTAGAGAGAGAGGAGTGAGAAAGAGAGAGAGAGAAGGGGGAGGAGCAAGAAACATCAACTCCCATATGTGCCTTGACCAGGCAAGCCCAAGGTTTCAAACTGGCAACCTCAGTGTTCCAGGTCAACGCTTTATCCACTGCGCCACCACAGGTCAGGCCAAGAGGAAAATATTTTAAAGTGTTAAAAGTCAAGTAGGAAATAACCAGAGAAATTAGGCATGACTGAAAGAATAGTAAAAAAAATAATGGTTAACTTTAAAGAGTTATTTTTTAAATGAGTTGCAAATCAATGACATAAAATAGTTAAAAAATGCAGTATGTATGAAAAGTAAATAAAATATGTTAAATCAGTTTAATTGGCAATCCTAAAATGCAAATAAAAAAATAAAATTTGCCATATACATGTCATAGATTCCTAGAATCTCCTTAAAAAGATCACTTAAAAGTAGAATTTCAGTTAAATTTACTCTTAAAAACATTTATTGTAGATCCAGGGACAATTAAATCAAATTAAGTAGATGATCATGTAGGAAATATATAGGGAAAAATTAGCCAATATTGAAGAATACTAAAAATGAATCAAGGTGATTTAAATATAGCACTTTCTTTAAGGGTAGTTTTAAGCCAACTGGGCTGAAATTTTCAGCTTGTTGATGGTAGCTAAAGCTTGGATCTGTATCCCATTGGAAACAAACACTCAGGAATAATTTCCTTTATTGTTATTACTCCAGAAGAGCTCCTTCCAGTAGAACTCTTTATAATGATGGAAACTTTCTGTATTTAGATATAGGAGGTTAATTGCAATACTTAAAGAAATGTATTGTTAGGTTTCAATGTTTCAGTTCACCTGCATCATCAGGCAGACACTGGATTAAACAGATGGGACTCAACCTATGACATTCCAAATAAGAACTGAGATTTTATAGAAACAAGAAAAGAAAGTGGCAAAAGGTATTCATTCTTCATGGAAAAAGTCCTAATGCACCTAAATATGCTAATGATGAATCAGCATTACACTTTGAACTAGGCAAAGTCAAAAGAACACTGAAAAGAAACTTAATTATAGTTCTGCAAATCATGAAATATAAAAATTAGTATGGTTTATTTTAATACACAAGTTTGTTCTACCATTGTGTGGTTTGTCTTTTTATTCTGTTCATATTGTCTTTAGCTGTGCAAAAGTTTTTTAGTTTGATATAGTCCCATTTGTTTATCTTGTCTTTTATTTCACTTGCCTGTAGAGATAAATCAGCAAATATATTGCTGTGATAGATGTCAGTGAGCTTACTGCCTATATTTTCTTCTAAGATGCTTATAATTTCTCGACTTACATTTAAGTCATTTATCCATTTTCAGTTTATTTTTTGCATGCTCTAAGTTGGTGGTCAAATTTCCTTTTTTTGCAGGTAGTTGTCCAGTTTTCCCAACACCATTTGTTAAAGAGATTATCTTTATTCCATTGTATTCCCTTACTTTCTTTATCAAATATCAGTTGTCCATAAAGGTGTGGGTTTATTTCTGGGTTCTCTGCTCTGTTCCATTGATCTATATGCTTGTTCTTATGCCAGTACCAGGCTGTTTTGAGTACAATGGCCTTGGAGTATAACTTGATATCAGGGAGTGTGATACCTCTCACTTTATTCTTTTTTTTTCAAGATTACTGAGGCTATTTATGTTCTTTTCTGGTTCCATATAAATTTTTGGAATATGTGTTCTATATCTTTGAAGTATGTCATTGGTGTTTTAATTGATATTGCATTGAATTTATAAATTGCTTTGGGTAATATAGACATTTTAATGATGTTTATTCTTCCTAAGCATGAACATGGTATATGCTTCCACTTGTTTGTGTCTTCCTTAATTTCTTTTAACAATGTTTTATAATTTTCTGGGTATAAGTCTTTAACCTCCTTGCTTAAATTTACTCCTAGGTACTTTACTTTTTTTGTTGTAATAGTGATGGAGATTGTTTCCTTAATTTCTCTTTCTGACAGTTCATTGTTGGTGTATAAAAATGCCTCTGAGTGGCTCTGGTCACGGCAGAGCGACACCCCGGAGGGGCAGAGCATCACCCCCTGGTGGGCGTGCCAGGTGGATCCCAGTCGGGCACATGCGGGAGTCTGTCTGACTGTCTCTCCCCGTTTCCAGCTTCAGAAAAATACAAAAAAAAAAAAATCTAAAAAAAAAAATCTAAAAATGCCTCTGATTTCTGTGTATTAATTTTATATCCTGCCACCTTGCTGAATTCATTTATCAGGTCCAGTAGTTTTTTCCCTGAGACTTTAGGGTTTTCTAAGTACAGTATCATATCATCTACAAATAATAATAGTTTTACTTCTTCTTTTCCAATTTGGATGCTTTCTATTTCTTCTTCTTGTCTGATTGCTGTAGCTAAGAATTCCAGAACTATGTTGAATAAGAGTGGTGAAAGGGGGCACTGCTGCCTTGTTCAGTCAGAATGGTGCTCACTAACAAAACAACACATGATAGTGCTGACGAGGATGTGGAGAAAGGGGACCCCTCCAGCACTGCTGGTGGGAATGCAGACTGGTGCAACCACTGTGGAAAACAGTATGGAGATTCCTCAAAAAATTAGAAATGGAACTGCCCTTTGACCCAGCCATCCCACTTATAGGAATATATCCCAAGGACACCATGTCACCGACTAAAAAAGAAAAGAAATGCACCCCCATGTTTATGGCAGCATTGCTCACAATAGCGAAGATCTGGAAACAGCCCAAGGTATCCATCGGTGGATGAGTGGATTAAAAAGCTGTGATATATATATATACACATACACACACACACACAATGGAATACTATGGGGCTATGAAAAAGAAGAAAATATTACATTTTGCAACAATATGGATGGACCTGGAAACTATTATGTTGAGTGAAATAAGCCAGGCAGAGAAAGAAAAATGTCATATGACCTCATTCATTTGAGGAATCCAAGAAACAATGTAAACTGAGGAATTGAATCAAACCTGAAAGGAAGGGGGAGGAAACTTTTGGGAGGGAGGAAAGGGAGATATTGAGGGGAATACGGGGGAGGAGGGATGCTTTTGAGGAGACACTAGAATCTATGTAAACACAATAAATAAATAAATAAATTTTAAAAATACACAAATTTGTCACATGCATTTAAGACTATATGGATTTATATTTCCCTGAAAAGCTATTTAATTGAGTTATATTACAAACTAAGATGAGGCATAGTAATTCATTATACTGCATGTAACAATATAAAAACCTGAACAAAATAGTCATGTAAAGTATAGCATAAGAAATACAGTGAATAATATTTTATGATGCCAGTTAGATTCTGGAAATATCAGGGGAACACTGTAAAGTATAGGACTGACCACCAAACATACAAATATATATATAAATAAATACACATACAATTATATATTTAGGTTTTTTTGAGGGATAAGATTAGAGGACAAAGAATATTAGGACATCTCTTGAGATATCAACCAGAACTCCATAGACTCTTAAAATTTGTCTCTCATTTAGTCATGCATTCCTCCTTACTTTTATTTATTCATTCACACATTTATTTATTTAACACATGATCATTAAATATATTTTGTGTTAGATATATAGGTTATAGAAAGAATAAATGTTACATGACATGGAGCCCTTATAAGAAAATGAAGACCCAAAGCCATAGTAAAACCTATTTGCTTTTATATTAGATTGAACAAAGAAAAGCAACTGCGCAGAAGTATGTGGAGAGACTAAAAGGAGATAAGAATTATTTGAACAATGGCTCTTTGTACATAATTCTCTTGGCTATGACTTACCATTGAAAATTTTTTTTTGCTCCTGGTACTTCTTTATGAAAGTTTTTATCTCCTATTTTCAGAAAGAAAACGGAAGATTATAATGCTTTTCTTACGCTTTCTGTGTTTTAAGTGCTTTTAGTTTAAAGTAATCCTCATGCCAAAATGGCATATTTTGGAATGACATATTCTGCCATGCTTCAAAGGTCTTTTTTTTAAGACTAAGGCAGAAATATAACTTAGTTTAAAACCCAAATCAGTAGCCTATCTTGACCTCCCTTCTTAGAATCACAATGTAGCCTCAAATATATAGTTACTAATCATGAAATCCACCAATTTTTAAAGTAGATACTATTTACTACTCCAGGCACTGAGAATACAGGTTAAACAACATCCATCACATAATGTATCTAAAGGTTGCTACTCAAAATGGCAAGAAGAGAACAATAAAACAAACTCGGAGAAACCTCACTTGGAACTGCAGGAAA
Source organism: Saccopteryx bilineata (assembly GCF_036850765.1). Taxonomy (NCBI): domain Eukaryota; kingdom Metazoa; phylum Chordata; class Mammalia; order Chiroptera; family Emballonuridae; genus Saccopteryx; species Saccopteryx bilineata. The sequence goes on from NC_089497.1 coordinate 93,931,004, forward strand.
ACCTGCCTTTTAAAGAAGAAAATGTGTTAGGTTCTCTTATCCTACCACCTTTGCAATGTGACTTACAAATAGAAACACCACAATAAACCAAATTTAAAAGATTTCAATTGTTTTCAGGCTTCTCACGATACGAGATAAAATTTGAGATAGTTTTACTTACTGTCTAAATAGTACCAGTCTCCAGCACTTAGCATCAATGACATATATCAGCCCTCTTTTTGAAACAGAAAAAAGGAGAGAATCATAATAATAGAAATCTGCAGTTCTTTCCAGAGACCAATATTCAGTCAACACAAATTGTATTTTTTAGCAATAGTAAACACTTGAAAAATAGTATTAAATATATGTTAATTCAAATAAAATAACTCAAAAAATATTGATGATTCTTAATACTCTAAATCCAAACTTACATATATATATATTTTGAGGGAAAAAGACTGAAAACAAAATTAATTTCATCCCTATTACATTTTCTGAAACACGTCTGACTTGTCCATAAACTGTAGGTTTTCAATTTCTTTTTTGTGTTCTCATTTCAGGTGTAAAATAGCAGATTGGTGCTCTACATCAGTGTACTTCAACCCACTTGGTCTTCTGTGCCGTCCTGCTGAGTGCAACTGCTTTCAACTTCCCTTCCATGCCTAGGGCTTCTCATAGTGTCTCAAGCTCTCCTGGATATTTAAATAAGAAGTGGTTGATTAATCAAAGAAAGGTGAGTAAAACATATTTATAGATTTAAAATAGTACATGTCTAGTCTAAGAATACTTTATACATGGTAATATACAACAAACACATTTTAGTTGCCTTTTGTAAATTATTTTACTAAAGAGAAAGGAAAAATAACTACAGTATGATAAGCTACAATGTAGTACAAGGAAGTTCAATAGAATGAACATTTTATGAAATAATTATTAAATTACTAAATATATCTGTATGTTCCATATTAAAATTTATATTATAGTTTGCTTCTACAAATAAATTTTTTCCTGATATTAACGACTCCATTGGGGGATGAAAGTGGCAGATGATACTGATATCACTAAAAAACACAACACTTTAGTGAATTTCTTAGAAAGATAAATCAGAAACCAAGAAAATAGCCCCTGGATTTTAGAGTTGTTTCTAATTCAATGTATCCTTCTTACTCAAAGTCCTGATCCTTATATATTAGTTCTTTGAATGGCATAAAAACTAAATACCTGAAGGGTTTATTTAAATATACTTTCTTACATAATCTCTACTGGATGGACACAGAACATCAATCTTTTCTCCAGAATGCTGAACAAGAATATCATAAAAAACTTTATAAAAGTAAAATCCCCATTTCAATAGAGTCCAGCATACATATATTAAGAGAGAAGAAGAATTGGATGCATGACTTGATTAGATCTGACAATGTAGTCTTTGCTGAACTTCTCGGGATTCTCAAGTGACTACACTGCATAGGGAAAATAAATGTAATATGCCACATTTCTCCATGTATAAGAAGCACCTTAATTTTAGGGCCAGAAAAAAATAGTATTACATAAAGTTATTGAACTCAAATTTTATTCATCATAAAATTTATACAACTCCTCATCACTGTCAAAACTCCCATCCATTAGCTTGTCCTCATCTGTGTCTGATGACAAATCACTGTCTTCATATATTGCCTCATTCTCAATTCCATTTATTGCACTTGAAATGCCACGTGTCTTAAATGACTTGACAATGATCTCTATCTGGATATTACCCCAGAATCTTTTCACCCAGGTACACACTTCTCCTTTGGTTGGTTTCTTCACTCTTCCTGCTGGTGTTAAGTTGTCCCCAGAAGACTTCATCCATTGGTTCTATTCATCTCTCATGGCAGCTTTGAAGGGTTTGTTAAGGCTGACATCAAGTGGTTGGAGCTGAGACGTCAAGCCTCCAGGTATGATGGCAAGTTTTGTTTTTTGCTCTGCAGAAATTGTCTTTGTGTTTTTTGTTTTGTGTACCCTGAACTGATCAAGCACCAATAGGGCAGATTTGTATAAGAGCCATTTATAACTAACACTTTGCATCTATTTCCTAATTTAGAGGTGCAAAAACACAGGAAAGATTATTTTCTGTTTGTCAAAAAAAACAAAAAGTAACTTTTATATATTTTCTCAAGTTTTATGTGTACCACAAAAAAAGAAAAGGGTTAACAACATTTATTGAGAGCCTATTTTGTGTAAGATACCATGCTAGAGTCTTTCACAATCTTTTTCGTAACTCAGTAAAGAGGGCTTTAAAGTATAATTATATAATAATGAAATCAAGAATGAGAATAGGAAACTTTTCTAAGATCATACAAGTAACATCAGAACATGGTTTCCTAATTTTAAAAGCCATTTTTCCCATAATATGTCACTACCTCATTTTAATGGCAATTTGTTTAAATAATTACTTTAAGCAATTAAGACATGAATAAAAATTATTTGTTAAAATATAGCTTTTATTAAATTACCTCCATGAGCCCCTACCCAGACACTCAGTGGATAAAACCTCCACCGAGTGTATGGATGTCTAAGGTTCAATTCCCGATCAGGTAACAAAGGAGAAGCAACCATCTGCTTCTCTCCTCCCTCTCTCCCTTTCCATTCTCTTCTCTTCCCACATCCTGTGGCTCCATTGATTTGATCACAGCCCCAGACACTGAGGAGAGCTCAATTGGTCCAAGCATGTCAGACACAGGTGCTAAAAATAGCTCAGTACTTGAGCATCAGCTCCAGACAGGGTTGACAAGTGGATCCTGATGGGGTGCATGCAGGAGTCTGCCTCACTATCTTCCCTCCTCTCACTAAGTAAATAAGTAAGTAAGTAAATAAATAAATAAATAAATAAATAAAAATTACCTCCATAATAACCCTTATAACTCTATTATATACCCGAGGGTTTATTATCTTTCAGTACCAAACTTCTGTCTCCCTAAAATTAGAGAGTAAAACCGTGTGTACTCAAGACTGAGCTACCCCATAATGATGTCGACTATTTTAAAAAGTAAATAAAGTATTGCCATTATTCAAAGTAGAGAATAAGAACTTGATATTATCTTTAATTAACTTTAGTTAATAAAAAAAACTGTATTCTCAATATTTATAGCTAACACTTGCTTTCATTCTCAAAAATGCCCTGGTTTAGAAGGTAAATTGTATGGTCACCATAGCTAAAACAGAGGCATGCTCTAGGTGCTACCAGAATATGGAGAAAAAATAACAAAAAGGTTGGATTAAGGAAAGCTTTCTAAAAGGCACTGCCATATTTATTTAATAGATTAAAAAAAATTCAATAAAAGTTATGTAATTTGTTCACTGTGACAAAACTATTGTCATACGGAGTCTTCATTTAAGCTCAAGTTTTCAAATTTTATAAATATTATTCTTTATTAGTATGTAGAGACTGAAGATTTTTTTTTTAAATAATTTTATTTTTTTAATGGGGTGACATCAATAAATCAGGATACATATATTCAAGGATAACAAGTCCAGGGTATCTTGTCTTTCAATCATGTTGCATACCCATCACCCAAAGTCAGATTGTCCTCCGTCACCCTCTATCTTGTTCTCTCTGTGCCCCTCCCCCTCCCCCTTTCCCTCTCCCATTCCCCCCTCCCCCCCCATAACCACCACACCCTTATCAATGTCTCTCAGTTTCACTTTTATGTCCCACCTACGAAATGATGACATCGGAACATTTACAGCAAAATGGTGGGATCTTGATAACATGATACGAAGCGAAATAAGTAAATCAGAAAAAACCAGAGACTGAAGATTTTTAATACAGAGCATAGTTTAAAACCTAAAATCATAACTATTTCCTATAATAGAAAAGAGTGTTAGATAAAAGGTAATAAGATAGAATAAAATAAAGCATTAAAACTTCATTAATAAGCCCCTTTGATTCAATCTGCAAGAACTTCATACAAAAATACATTTGAAATTTCTTCTTTACATAGTTTATAAAACTTTTAAAATCTGTATACGGCTTTATATGATATCTTAAATAATGTTCTGCAAAAACCAGTTGTGTCCTATATTTTTGAATTTTAACAAGCTTCCCTAGCCATTGCCAATTCCATCAGCAGTGGTCAACGTGCAAACTGACCCTTGTGCAGCTCTAAGTAAGTTTGCCCGTTCTCCAACAAGGGTCAAAATTAAATCCCATGTGCTGGATCAAACACTATAGTACCTAGGTGTTCTCTTGAACATTGATAACACTTTCTGTACTCAGAGAGGACTCAAGCACCCAGAGCAACACGCACCTTCACAGAAGTCAATCTCTTTGCTTCAGTTGCCAGGGATCAAGAGAAAATTTCAGATACTCACTTCTCCTATTTCTTAATGTTACTTGATATATTATTAGCTTTATCTTCCTTGAGTCATTTAACATAAATTACACTTTGGTTTTTTTTTACCTTTATAGATCCACTCAACATATGAAAACTTAAAGACTCAAATCATGTCTTCATGCCTTGAATTCTAATATCATAAGTTTCTCTATATATGGTATTTGTTCCCATCTCACACATTGCTTCACCTTTTAAAATATTCTTACTCTTCTCTTTACAATTGCCAAACTATCATTAGCAACATGCTCTCTCCATATAGTCTCTTATCTGAATTTTATCTTCTTGAACATTTCTGATTTTATGGAAATCTACTGTCTCCAGAGAGCATAGATTACTGTGTAGTCCTTTAAATTACTAGTGGTTTTATCCAGAGAAGCACCCATTCTCCTATGGTCTTGTTCTCTATTATACCCCAGATTCTCATTCCTTTGTTCATAACACATTGAGCACTAGTAGTAAATGCAATCTGTAATACACATCTTTTTTCGGCAAGTTCTACTTTTCTACTTAATTTATTTCTTTGACTCCTAAACCCTTTCCTTCAATGATAAGATGTCAGTGTTTTCATTCTGAAACCTTTTCATTTATGTCAGCTATTTCAATTATGTCACCACTAATGTACTTTCTTCCTACCATATTTAAACTCAGTAGTCAGTCATTATAATAAACCCATTGATTAAAACCTGAACTCTCTCAACCCTCTTTCATTTCATTTTCCATCCTCAGTTATAATTCATGAGTTAAATTGAATTCCCCAGTTATATTGAATTTGTACTGAACATATAATCATATTATTTATTAACAAAACAATACATAACACATTATAATGAGCTAGATTAATTTCTCACCTGCTTTAAAAAGATCAAATAGCTTTTATTTAGATGCAAAGGAAGCTGAAGAAGCAGCAGCAAGGAGGAGGATGGTAGAAGAGGATCGTAGAAGATAAGTTCAGAGATACAATGGTGGACTCAGTAGTAAAAGAACTGTAAACTATAATAACTTCTGCTCAACCGCAATCATCTCCTTGCTAATTTTAAAACATATAAGCTAGTGTCTTATCTCAGAGCCTTTAAACAAATTATCTATTTTTGTGTGTGTGTGATGGAGACAGAGAGACAGAGAGAGAAACAGACAGACAGGAAGAGAGAGAGATGAGAAACATCAATTCTTTGTTGTGGCTCTTTCGTTGTTCATTGATTGCTTTCTCTTATGTGCTTTGATGGGGAGGGGCTATAGCAGAGCTAGTGACCCCTTACTCAAGCCAGCGACCCTGGGCTCAAACCTGAAACCTTAGGCTTCAAGGTAGTGACCATGGGGTCATGTCTATGATTCTACGCTCAAGCCAGCAACCCCACGCTCAAACTAGTGAGCCTGCATTCAAGCAAGTGACCTTGGGGTTTCAAACCAGGGACTTCTGCATCCCAGTCCGATGTTCTATCCTCTGTACCACCACCTGGTCAAGCCAAATTGTCTCACTTCTTACAGTACTCTTTACAAGGAGAAGATTCCATCATCTCTGCAACTCTTTTTTCAAAGGCCACTTTTTTAATGAGTAAAAAAGCCTTGTTTAAATTTGCAAGTAAATTTCCTAAGGAAATACAGAATAAGGAATGGGCTTGAGGACAAGGTCCAGTTCATTCACATCTCTGCTATGCCACTTCAAAGCCATGAGACAATTAAAACTTTAAATCTTTCCTTTTTTTTTGTATTTTTTCTGAAGTTAGAAGTGGGGAGGCAGTCAGACAGACTTCTGCATGCGCCCAACCAGGATCCACCTGGCATGTTCACCAGGGAGTGATGCTCTGCCCATCTGGACCACTGCTTTGTTGCAAGCAGAGCCATTCTAGCACCTGAGATGGAAGCCATGAAGCCATCCTCAGTGTCCAGTAGCATAGCGAGGGGGGGCAAGGGGGTCTATCATGCCCTGGGTGCCACTCGCAGAGGGGCGCCAAATGGTCTCCAGGACAAACAAGAAAAGTGTAGTAGATGGGGAGGGGGTGCCAGTTATGTTCACTACGCCACTGTCAGCGCCCAGGCCAACTTTGCTCCAATGGAGCCTTGGCTGCGGGAGGGGAAGAGAGAGATAGAGAGAAAGTAGAAGGGAAAGGGTGGAGAAGCAGATAGGCTCTGACTGGTATTGAACCCAAGACTTCTACACACCAGGCTGATGCTCTACCACTGAGCAAACTGGCCAGGGCCATCAAATCTTTTTTTTTTTAACCTCAATTAGATGGCAATTTCTTTCCTTTTCTTTCTTTTTCTTTTTTTATTTTTTTTTTGTTGTTGTTCAGAGAAAGAGACTCCTTCATATGCCCTTATAGGGATCCACCTGGCAAGCCCATTAGGGGGCAATGCTCTGCCCAGCTGGGACGTTGCTTCACAGCTCAACAACCAAGCTCTACTTAGCACCTGAGGACATGGAACCATCCTCAGTGCCCAGGCCAACTCGTTCCACTTGAGCCATGGCTGCAGGAGAGGAAGAGAGAAAGAGAGAAGAGAGAGGGAGGGGTAGAAAAGCAGATGGACACTTCTCTTGTGTGCCCTTACTGGAAATCAAACCTGGGACATCTACACACTGGGCCAATGCTTTAACATTGAGCAACCAGCCTGGGCCGGTGGTAATTTCTTGATGGTGTGTTTGTAATAACTTTTATGTTTTCATTTTGACTATATTTGTACAAAGCAATATTACAATACTTTTCTGTAAAAATGGTAACAAAATGTCAAGGTGCTAAGAATTAATTTTAGATGAAAGGAGCACAGATAATTACTATTTTGTTTTACACTTTTAAATGGAATTTAAAATTTTTAATTACAAAATCTTATGTGACTATATAAATGCTCAAATATAGTTTATAAATTCCAAGTCTTGTGTTCCGTCCTAATTCTGTGACATATATATTTCTAATTTTAAGCATTCATTTCAACTTGCCTGGGAAACTAATCCTCACCTGTAAAATGGGTTGGTTTGATTGTTGTTCATTAAGTCTCCCCTAGATCTAAGCTCCAAGATTAGAATCTTAAAACAGATACTGCACATGAATGAAAATATATAGGTAAGTGATTAATTTGAAATATGAACATGCACATTAATAATTAAGATTGATCTTTTCAGCCTGACCAGGAGGTGGTACAGTGGATAGAGTGTAAGAGAGGGATGTGGAAGACCCAGGTTTGAGACCCCGAGGTCACCAGCTTGAGCACAAGCTCATCTGGTTTGAGCAAGGCCCACCAGCTTGAACCCAAAGTCGTTGGCTCGAGCAAAGGGTCAATTGGTCTGTAGCCCCCCCCCATCAAGGCACATATAAAAAAATCAATCAATGATCAACTAAGGAACCACAATGAAGAATTGTGGTTCTCCTTTCCTATCTGTCTGTCCCTATCTGTCCCTCTCTCTGACTCTCTCTGTCTCTGCCACCAAAAAAAAAATTATCTTTTCAGATACTTACTCTAACTTACTGGGAAGTTACATAATAAACATTTTTGATCATTTGTAAGAAATTGCTGAAAAATGATAGTTATAATTTCAAGTGGCACGATCCCAACACTTGGTCGAAGTGTGAGTAGCTAAGAAAAAAAAAGTTACGCATTTTCATCATTCATAATTTTACAGAACAAAACCAAAAGTAAGAAAGGAAATTATAAGGTCTTGGCTTGTTGGTTCAGTGGTAGAGCATTGGCCTAATGTGTGGATGTCCCAGGTTTGATTCCTGGTAAGGACACACAAGTGAAGCACCCATCTGCTTCTTTACCACTCCCCTTCTCCTTTCTCTCTCTCTTTCTCTCTCTTCCTTGCCAGTAGCCATGGTTTAATTAGAGCAAGTTGGCCCCAGTTGCTGAGGATGGCTCCGTGGCCACTGCCTCAGACATTAAGAGCTCAGTTGCTGAGCAATGAAGCAACACTCCAGCTGAGCAAAGCATCTCCCCCTAGTAGGTTTTCTGGGCCAATCCTGGTCAGGGCACATGAGGGAGTCTCTCTCTGCCTCCCTTCCTCTCACTGAATTAAAACAACTAAACAGGGGAGGGGCACAAAGAAAACCAGATAGAAGGTGATGGAGGAGAGTCTGACTTTGGGTGATGGGTATGCAACATAATTGAATGACAAGATAACCTGGAGATGTTTTCTTTGAACATATGTACCCTGATTTATTGATATCACCCCATTAAAATTCATAAAAATTTATAAAAAAAATAATTAAACAAAAAAAAACAATTATATACCATAGATTATGTTTACAACAAGAAAATTTTTACTGGAATGCTAAGGTCGCCAGTTAGAATCCTTAAGTTTGCCCAGTCAAAGCACTTATGAGAGTGGATGCTTTCTGCATCTCTCTCTCTCTCTCTAAAAATAAATAATAAGAAAAAGAAACCTTTACTTAATACTTGTTAGGAGAGAGAAATAACATTTCCTCTTCCTCCTTATTACTTGCCTTTCTAGTGAATAGAAGAAAAATGCGAGAAGGTATAAAAATATTACTTTGAAATAAATAAAAAAATATTATGACTTCCTCATACTCAGGTGAGCTTGTGTGTGTGTGTGCGCGCGCACGTGCACGCGCTTGTGTTTGTAGGGGGACAGATTTTCTTTTTTCAATCAGCTATTTTCCAAAGAGAGAAGAAAACTGAGTCTATACACCTGTATTCATTTTCTTTTACCAGGTAACAAATTGCCTGGAATTTAGTGATACACACACAAAAAACCCACACATTATTTGTTTGTGGGTCAGGACTGAGCATGGTTTAGAAGAGTTCTCTGCTCAAGGTCTGACAAGGCTCTAATCAAAGTTGTCAGCTAGGCTATATTCTCATTTGGATATTGATAAAGGAAGGATCCTCTCCTAAGCTTATTGATGTTCTTGGCAGAATGCATTTTTTGTAGCTCTGAGACTGAGGGCCCAGCTGGCTGTTGAATGAATGAAGACTGGTCTCAGGGCCTAGGTGCTGCCTGGAATTTCCCAACATGTGACCTTCTATATAGCAATTTCACAACATGGCTGTTTGGTTCTTCAAGGCTAACAGGAGAATCGGACACTCCAGTCTGCTAACATGGAGTCTTATACTATGTAACGACGTAATCATGGAAGTGATATGCTATCACCTTGCCATTTTCTTTTCTTTTTTTTTTTTTTTTGACCAACAGTATCTCAGTTTTTTTTTTTTTAATAATTTTATTTTTTTAATGGGGTGACATCAATAAATCAGGATACATATATTTAAAGATAACAAGTCCAGGTTATCTTGTCGTTCAATTATGTTGCATACCCACCACCCAAAGTCAGATTGTCCTCTGTCACCTTCTATCTTGTTTTCTTTGTGCCCCACCCCACACCCTTTCCCTCTCCCATTCCCCCCTCCCCCCCGTAACCACCACACTCTTATCAATGTCTCTTAGTTTCACTATTATGTCCCACCTACGTATGGAATAATACAGTTCCTGTTTTTTTCTGATTTACTTATTTCGCTTCCTATCATGTTATCAAGATCCCACCATTTTGCTGTAAATGTTCCGATGTCATCATTTCTTATGGCTGAGTAGTATTCAATAGTGTATATGTGCCACATCTTCTTTATCCAGTCATTTATTGATGGGCTTTTTGGTTGTTTCCATATCCTGGCCACTGTGAACAATGCTGCAATAAACATGAGGCTGCATGTGTCTTTACGTATCGATGTTTCTGAGTTTTTGGGATATATACCCAGTAGAGGGATTGCTGGGTCATAAGGTAGTTCTATTTTCAGTTTGTTGAGGAACCACCATACTTTCTTCCATAATGGTTGTACTACTTTACATTCCCACCACCAACAGTGTATGAGGGTTCCTTTTTCTCCACAGCCTCTCCAACATTTGCTATTACCTGTCTTGCTAATAACAGCTAATCGAACAGGTGTGAGGTGGTATCTCATTGCCGTTTTGATTTGCATTTCTCTAATAGCTAAAGAAGATGAGCATCTTTTCATATATCTGTTGGCCATTTGTATTTCTTCCTGGGAGAAGTGTCTATTCATATCCTCTTCCCATTTTTTTATTGGATTGTTTGTTTGTTTGTTGTTGAGTTTTATGAGTTCTTTGTATATTTTGGATATTAGGCCCTTATCTGAGCTGTTGTTTGAAAATATCATTTCCCATTTAGTTGGCTGTCTGTTTATTTTGTTATCAGTTTCTCTTGCTGAGCAAAAACTTCTTAGTCTGATGTAGTCCCATTCATTAATTTTTGCCTTCACTTCTCTTGCCTGTGGAGTCAAATTCATAAAATGCTCTTTAAAACCCAAGTCCATGAGTTGAGTACCTATGTCTTCTTCTATGTACTTAATTGTTTCAGGTCTTATGTTTAGATCTTTGATCCATTTTGAGTTAATTTTTGTACAGGGGGAGAGACTGTAGTCCAGTTTCATTCTTGTGCATGTGGCTTTCCAGTTTTCCCAGCACCATTTATTGAAGAGGCTTTCTTTTCTCCATTGTGTGTTGTTGGCCCCTTTATCAAAAATTATTTGACTATATATATGTGGTTTTATTTCTGGACTTTCTATTCTGTTCCATTGGTCTGAGTGTCTATTTTTCTGCCAATACCATGCTGTTTTGATTGTCGTGGCCCTATAATAGAGTTTGAAGTCAGGTATTGTAATGCCCCCAGCTTCATTCTTTTTCTTTAGAATTGCTTTGGCTATTCAGGATTTTTTATAGTTCCATATAAATCTGATGATTTTTTGCTCTATTTCTTTAAAAAATGTCATTGGAAGTTTTATGGCAATTGCATTAAATTTGTATATTGCTTTGGGTAATATAGCCATCTTGATTATATTTATTCTTCCTAGCCAAGAACAAGGTATATTCTTCCATCTCATTATATCTTTTTCGATTTCCCTTAACAATGGTTTATAGTTTTCATTATATAAGTCCTTTACATTCTTTGTTATGGTTATTCCTAAGTATTTTATTTTATTTGTTGCAATCGTGAAGGGGATTATTCTTTTGAGTTCCTTCTCAGTTATTTCATTGTTGGCATATAGAAAGGCTATTGACTTCTGTATGTTAATTTTGTATCCTGCGACATTACTGGATTGGCTTATTGTTTCTAGTAGTCGTTTTGTGGATTCTTTGGGGTTTTCGATGTATAGGATCATATCATCTGCAAAAAGTGATACCTTTACTTCTTCTTTTCCGATATGGATGCCTTTTATTTCTTTGTCTTGTCTGATTGCTCTGGCTAGAACAGCTAGTACCACATTAAATAAAAGTGGAGAGAGTGGACAACCCTGTCTTGTTCCTGATTTAAGGGGGAAAGCCTTCAGTTTAGTGCCATTTAATATGATGTTAGCTGATGGTTTATCATATATGGCCTTTATTATGTTGAGATATTTTCCTTCTATAACCATTTTGTTGAGAATCTTAAACATAAAATTGTGTTGTATTTTATTGAAAGCCTTTTCTGTGTCTATTGATAAGATCATGTGGTTTTTGTTCTTTGTTTTGTTGATATGGTGTATTACGTTAACCGTTTTACGTATGTTGAACCATCCTTGAGATTCTGGGATGAATCCCACTTGATCATGATGTATTATTTTTTTAATATGTTGTTGTATTCGATTTGCTAGTATTTTGTTTAGTATTTTAGCATCTGTATTCATTAGAGATATTGGTCTGTAGTTTTCTTTTTTGTGCCATCCTTGCCTGGTTTTGGTATGAGGGTTATGTTGGCCTCATAAAATGTGTTTGGAAGTATTGCTTCTTCTTCAATTTTTTGGAAGACTTTGAGTAGAATAGGAACCAAGTCTTCTTCGAATGTTTGATAAAATTTGCTGGTATAGCCGTCAGGGCCTGGACTTTTATTTTTGGGGAAGTTTTTAATGATTTTTTCTATTTCTTCTCTACTGATAGGTCTGTTTAGGCTTTCTGCTTCTTCTTGACTCAGTCTAGGAAGGTTGTACTGTTCTAGGAATTTATCCATTTCTTCTAGGTTGTTGAATTTAGTGGCATAAAGTGTTTCATAGTATTCTACAATAATTCTTTGTATATCTACGGTGTCTGTGGTGATTTCTCCTCTTTCATTTTGGATTTTGTTTATATGAGTTCTTTCTCTTTTTTCCTTGGTAAGTCTTGCCAAGGGTTTGTCAATTTTGTTGATCTTTTCAAAGAACCAGCTCCTTGTTCTATTAATTTTTTCTATAGTTTTTCTGTTCTCTAATTCATTTATTTCTGCTCTGATTTTTATTATCTCCTTTCTTCGGCTGGTTTTGGGTTGTCTTTGTTCTTCTTTTTCTAGTTCCTTAAGGTGGGAAGTTAAGTGGTTCACTTGGGCTCTCTCTTGTTTGTTCATATATGCCTGAAGTGATATGAACTTCCCTCTTATTACTGCTTTTGCTGCATCCCATAGATTCTGATATGTCATATTGTCATTTTCATTAGTCTGTATATATCTTTTGATCTCCGCACTTATTTCTTCTTTGACCCATTCATTTTTTAAAAGTATGTTGTTTAGTTTCCACATTTTTGTGGGATTTTTTTCCTCTTTTTTGCAGTTGAATTCTAGTTTCAAGGCTTTATGATCAGAAAATATGCTTGGTACAATTTCAATTTTTCTGAATTTGCTGATGTTGTTTTTGTGGCCCAACATATGGTCAATTCTTGAGAATGATCCATGTACACTGGAGAAAAATGTATACTCAGTCACTTTGGGATGAAATGTCCTGTAGATGTCTATCATATCCAGGTGCTCTAGTGTTTTGTTTAAGGCCACTATGTCTTTGTTGATTCTCTGTTTGGATGACTGATCTAGAGCCGTCAGCGGTTTATTGAGGTCTCCAAGTATGATTGTGTTTTTGTCAGTTTTTTTTTTAAGATCAATAAGTAGCTGTCTTATATATTTTGGTGGTCCTTGGTTTGGTGCATATATATTAAGAATTGTTATGTCTTCTTGATTCTGTGTCCCCTTAGCCATTATAAAATGGCCATTTTTGTCTCTGAGTATTTTTCCTGTCTTGTAGTTAGCATTATCTGATATGAGTATTGCTACACCTGCTTTTTTTTGGATGTTATTTGCTTAGAGTATTGTTTTCCAGCCTTTCACTTTGAATTTGTTTTTATCCTTGTTACTTAGATGAGTTTCCTGTAGGCAGCATACAGTTGGATTTTCTTTTATAATCCATTCTGCTACTCTGTGCCTTTTTATTGGTGAGTTTAATCTGTTTACATTTAGTGTAATTATTAATACTTGTGAGTTCCCTATTGCCATTTTATATCTTGCTTTCTGTTAGTTTTGTGTCTTGTTTGATCCTTCTCTTTTGTTTTTCTATCTTTTGTTTTTATTTGGTTGTATTCCATACATCTTTCCTCTGTTGCTATCTTTTTTATCTCATGTGCTTCTGTGGTGGTTTTTTCAATGGTGGTTACCTTTGAGTAATGAAAAGGGTCCCTACCCTGTTCATTGTAGTGAACTATTTTGTGAGTACTTTTGCACTCCATCGTCCTTTGCTACTGTTAATCTCCATCTTCTCCCCCTCTTTCTTTTTGTTGTTGTCACAGTTTAAATTTGGTTTTATTGTGTTCTTCTTGGAGCTTTTACTTCTGGCTCTGTGTTTTTTTTTTGTTCTTTGTATCTAATTGGAGAACCCCCTTTAGTAATTCCTGGAGTGGGGGTTTTCTGATGATAAATTCCCTCATCTTTTCTGTATCTGTGAATGTTTTTATTTCTCCTTCATATTTGAAGGATAGGTTGGATGGGTATAGTATTCATGGCTGAAAGTTCCTCTCTTTCAGGACTTCAAATATTGGGGTCCACTCTCTTCTAGCTTGTAGAGTTTCTGCTGAGAAATCTGATGATAATCTAATGGGCCTTCCTTTATATGTTGTATTCTTCTTTTCCCTGGCTGCCTTGAGAATTTTTTCTTTGCTGTTGGTTCGTGTCAATTTCATTATGATATGCCTTGGAGTAGGTTTGTTGGGGTTAAGAAAACTAGGAGTTCTGTTTGCTTCTTGAACTTGAGGCTTTAGTTCTTTCCACAGGCTTGGGAAGTTCTCATCTATTATTTGTTTGAGTATGTTCTCCATTCCATTTTCTCTCTCTTCTCCCTCTGATATACCTATTATTCTTATGTTATTCTTTTTGATGGAGTCAGATAATTCTTGTAGGGCTATCTCATTTTTTTAAATTTTTGAGTCTCTTTCTTCTTCTCTCTGTTGTGCCTCAAGCTGCTTGTCTTCTATTTCACTAATCCTCTCTTCTACCTGACCTGTTCTATTACCTAAGCTTGTTACTTTGTTTTTCAGCTCGTGAATTGAGTTTTTCATCTCTGTTTGATTTGTTTTTATAGTTTCAATTTCCTTGGACATATATTCTTTGTGTTCATTGAGTTGTTTTCTGAGCTCCCTAAATTGCCTTTCTGTGTTTCTTGTATATCTTGGAGGATTTTTAGGATTTCTATCTTGAATTCTCTGTCATTTAGCTCCAAGGTTTCCAATATATTAAATTTTTTCTCCATAGATTTTTCCTCATCTAGCTGTGTTACCTCTCTTTCTTTTGTATCCATGATATTCGATTTTCTCTTCCTTAATGGCATCTGAGGGTGGTTTTGTTGATAGTATTAATGAAATTTAATACAGAATAAAAAGTTAAAAAAATAAAAATAATAATAAAAAAATAAAATATCGAAAAGAGTTGTTTTTTTAAAAAAAATTAATAATGAAATAAAGAAAAATAAAATAAAAATTTTAAAAAAAGGAAATTATTCCCCCCCTCCTTTTTTCCTCTCCTCTCCCCTCTTTCTTGAGTAAATCTTGTGGTGAACTGTGAATTTTAACAAACAATGCCTGTGATGGAGGGCCTGAATTGGGGAAAAGTAATAAAGGGGAAAAAAAATAAACAAAAAAAAAGAGCGTATGGACCCACAAAAAGCAAATAAGGAAAAAATTTGGGTCAAGAATATAATGATTTGCTTTTAGGTGTTGGTTGTCTAAGAGTTATGATGAGAGGAATAAAAGGAAAACGGAAAAATGGGGGGACAAATTAAAAAATTACTATTGTATTTAGTGGAACAAGAACTAGATAATATGGAGAGCCAGGGATGGGAGCACTGCTAGTGAGTTAAAAAGGTGAAGTAAAAACCCCCCAAAATGCCACAAACGTAAGTTTGAGTCCCAGATAAGATAATTTGTTTGTTATTAAGGTTTGAATGAGAGGAGATATAAAGGAGAAAGGAAGAAACTAATATAGAGGGAGAAAAGAAAGAGAGAGAGAGAAAAAAAGAGGGAACCACTAAAAGAAGAAAAAAGAGAGGAGAGAGAGAGAGAGTTAAGGGTTTTGGAGTGCAACCCTCATAGAGAGAAAGGAAGAGAAGAGAAAAGATAATGGGAGATGTAACACTTATGGGTAGTGTAGTTCAAGGAGAGGAGAGAGTAAGACCGGCAGAGAGTTAATCGGCCAAATTGGAGGAGGAAAAAAGTATCAAGAATGAAGATAAGAGAAACAAACGAACAAATATAATAAAATGGTGTAGGTTATAAAGTCTGCAGATTATTCTTGATTTTGAGAGGTTATCTTCTTGCTTTTTCTTTTCTCTCCCTCTTCCTGGTCGGTGACTCTGTAACCCGGGTTCTGCCCCTTTGGCACGCTCAGGTAGAGGTTTGCAGTTGATAAGTCTCTATGGCAATGTCATGTATTGTGCTTTAGTCTTGTTGGCAGTCGAGGCTCATTAGCATTTATAGGCTCCGACAGTGAGAGAGTCTGTGTTCCTGGAGCCTTTCTCCTAGTCTTTCCTTCCTCAATTAGTAGCCTGATAATCCAGCTATGGGGTTGCTGCTGCCTCTGCCTGGATAGTAAGAGGCTCAAAGAGCTGGCAACTCCCCACTCTATTTCCACTCAGCACAGGGCTCTGGGTAAGGCTCAGTCAGTCAGAGCTGCTAGCATAATCAGGCGGGCTTTCCGCCTACTCAAAGACCTCTGGCTCTACCACTCTGTCCGGTAACACAGGCGGGCGTCCACTTCCGGGGTGCTTGGAGGAATCTCTCACCCACTATCTGCGCATGCAGACCAGGATATCCGGCCAGCAGTCTCACGCTCTGAGTGAAACCCCCAACCTCAGGGAAAAGTTGCAGCGTTGGTATTAAGTCTCGCTCCGTCCCCGTGTGTGGCTTTTGCAAGGTGCTGGGGCGGCCCGAGATTCCGCTTTGGCCCACACAAAGGCCCCTGACTCTGCCCCTCTGTGCAAAAACACAGGCGTGCACTGCCGAGGCACTCGGAGGAATCTCTCATTCACTATCTGCGCACAGACCAGGATATGAGGCCGGCTGCGTTTCCCTCTGAGTGAAACCCCCTCCGGCACGGAAAATCTCCACCGTTGGAATTAGTTCTCACTCCCTCCCGTGCGTGGTTTTCCCAGGGCGCTGGGGTTGCCCAGAGACTCTGCCCTCGGCCCAAAGAAAGGCCTCTGACCCTGCTTCTCCATGGGGTAACACGGGCACCCACTCCCGGGGCCTAGGAAGAAATCTCTCGCCCAGTAGCTGCACGCACGCCGACCAGGAGACCGGGTAAAATGGCCGCCCCGCTTGTCTTTCTTTGTTTGGGTTTGGCGCGAGTGTTAGCTTATATTGCACCTTGCCATTTTCTACTGTTTAAAACAGATTCCTCATACACTTAAAGAAATAGAATAAAAAAGGATTTTATTCATTGGAGGGTCACTACAGTCTCTTAAAATGCCACAGAGTGTGTAATTTTGGTTGGAAGAATATTAGAGAATTAAAAGAATGAAGACCTTATAGAACATGTAGTCTGAATACTAATATTTCAAAAACTGAAAACAGATTCAAGGAAGTTTAACTTGAAGTTTAATGCATTAGATGATAGAGCTGATTTGAAATCAAAGATGTCCTGACCCCACTCTGTCTACCCTTTTCATTAAGGCAATATTAAATTATGTCACTGCATTATTGCTAACCCATCACTAATTTTTAAAAATGTATTAATGGAAAATAGAGGTTTCCATATAGACTATTTTATTTCTAAACGCATTGTGAAGTATAGAAAATCAGTTAGTCAGCAGTCATTTGTATTGCTGCAGAATTTTATTCTGGTCTGTACTTAAGCAATGTACATTTTAGCTATGTATTATTTATCTTACTCTTTTTGAAAACAAATGTTAACATTGAAAGTTACAATATTTTAATCTTTTTCATTTGACTCTTAAACAGATGTTCTTTGTTCAAATAGAGTGTTGTAAAAAGTAAATAAATTCATTTAAAAGTAAGTATATTGCTAAAGAAAATGTGGTTTTGGTTTATGTATTTAAACTCTGAGTTTTTTAATGCTTTTCGAAATAGAAGTCACATGATTTTCAATAAACAATGGAGATAGTAGCTTTAACATTGGTATTACAAGGTATAATATGACATTCTAATTTCTCCAGTGCTCTTTTATCTCACAAAAGCTGTTTGTTTGTTTTTTAATTTTTTTTAAGATTTTATTTATTCATTATAAAGAGGGAAGAGAGAGAGAGAGAGAGAGAGAAAGAAGGGAGGAGGAGCAGGAAGCATCAACTCCCATATGTGCCTTGACCAGGCAAGCCCAGGGTTTTGAACTGGCAACCTCAGTGTTTCCAGGTTGACGCTTTATCCACTGTGCCACCACAGGTCAGGCTAGCTCTTTGTTTTTATATATCCACTGTTGTACAACAGGACAAGACCAGGCCACAGTGGTAATTAGTCTGCAAGAAACAGTTTTATTTTGCAATATAGCAGAAGGGACAATTTTTATAACAGGAAAGTGACACATAAAATGAACAAGTAAAGCACGGTCCTTTTTTTTGTGGGAGAGACAGAGAGAATCAGAGAGAGGGATAGATAGGGACAGACAGACAGGAAGGGAGAGAGATGAGAAACATCAATTCTTTATTGCGGTTCCTTAGTTGTTCATTGATTGATTTCTCATATGTGCTTTGACGGGGGGGGGGGGGAGGCAGGGCAACAGCAGACCGAGTGACCCCTTGCTCGAGCCAGCGACCTTGGGCTCAAGCTGATGAGCCTTGCTCAAACCAGATGAGCTCGTGCTCAAGCTGGCAACCTTGGGGTCTCGAACCTGGGTCCTCCACATCCCAGTCTGACACTCTGTTTACTGCACCACTAACTGTTCAGACAATGCACGGTCTTAATATCAGTCAAATTTAAGTTTACTTATGACTTGGTCAAATTTAGATATGTCTATAACGTATATTTTTGTCTCTATGGTATTGTCTAGCTCACTGGTCATCAGGAGAAGTTCTTTAATTGCCTAAAGTTCTGACAACAATTTTGTCAAATAGTGAAAATGTACAAAATGTTAGCTTTTCTTTCCATGTGAACTAGTGAAATAAAATTTTTGTTGAAATTCTCCATTCAAGGAATGAAGAAATATCTTTTTATTTTTGTTTTATCTTCCAGACACAGACATTTTTATAAGGATACAAAGTAGTCTTGATTTTTATTTTCAGGGTTAAACAAATTCTTTTTTTCTTTTAGGAAATTTTCTATAATAGTATAATGGGGAGAAAGAAAAGCATAGATAAATATTTCTAAATATAATAAGTATTCAACATATCTATACAGTCGATGCTTTTGTTTTAAAAAAATGTGTCTATAAAAGTCAAAGGTGAGTTGTGTTTAGTTTTTTTTTTTTTTTAAGATTTTATTTATTTGACTTGACCAGGCGGTGCTGCAGTGGATAGAGCGTGGGACTGGGATGGGAGGACCCAGGTTCGAGACCCCGAGGTTGCCAGCTTGAGCGTGGGCTCATCTGGTTTGAGCAAAGCTCACCAGCTTGGACCCAAGGTCGCTGGCTCGAGCAAGGGGTTACTCATTCTGCTGAAGCCCAGCGGTCAAGGCACATATGAGAAAGCAATCAATGAGCAACTAAGATGTTGCAACAAAAAAACTAATGATTGATGCTTCTCATCTCTCTCCATTCCTGTCTGTCTGTCCCTACTTATCCCTCTCTCTGACTCTCTCTGTTCCTGTAAAAAATAAAAAATAAAAAATAAAAAAGATTTTATTTATTTGTTTTAGAGAAATGATAGAAACAGAGAGATGAGGGAGGGGAAGGAGCAGGAGTACCAACAGATGGTTACTTCTCACATGAGCCTTGACCAGGCAAGCCAGGTTTCGAACAGGCGATCTCAGTGGTACAAGTTGACGCTTTAGCCACTGTGCCACCACAGGTCAGGAAAATTGTGTTTAATATACTCAGATAATTGTCTTTTTTACAATATATACACAGTTATCTAACCTGTCAAGTTCTTTACCTTAACCATATTCTGGAATAACTATTAATATCTATGTAGCAAATTCAAACAACTCCTATAATAAAAAATGGGAAGTTAGCTTTAAAATGTTAGAAAAGTGAGTCCTGACTTTTTATGCACATGACTCAGTAAGAAGTATTTAATCAAATATTAAATGGTAATTAGTTGCTGGAATTGCAAGGAATTTTTAAGTTTTATTTTTCATTTTACCTTGTATTTTCTGCTCAGTTGGTTAGAGCATTATCCCATAGCACAGAGATTTCCAGTTTGATCCCCAATTGAGGGACATACAAGAGCAACTCGATGATCCTGTCTCTCTCACTCTCTTCCTCTCTCGTTAAAATCAGTAAATAAAATAAAAGAAGTTTTTTTGAAAGCCCTGGATGCATACTCAAGTGGTAAGCGCATCACCAAGCACAGAGGTTGCTGGTTTGTTCCCGGTCGGGGCACATATAGAAACAGACATTCCTGTCTCTTTGCTGCTCTCTCTTTTACTCTCTCTAAAATCAATAAAATAAACATTTTTAAAAAAATTTTAATGTTAGAAAAGTGTCAAACTTAAAAGTCATACATCTGGTTCAAAATGTAATGTTTAATTTGAATGAGCAGAGTTTTTATGATGGATTGCTTCTCATGTGTGCCCAAACCAGGGATGGAACTCGGGATGTCTGTACACTGTGCCAATGCTCTATCCATTGAGATAACTGGTCAGGGTCTAATTTTTATAATTTTAGCTAAGTTTTATATAGTAATAAAAATAGATACATTAGGAGGGACTAGTTTGACCTGTGGTGACAGAGTGGATCAAGAACTTGAAATGGTGTGACTGCCAGTTCAAAATCCTGGGCTTGTCTGATCAAGGCATACATGGAAGCAACTAAAGTAGGTGCTTCCTGCTCCTCCCCTGCCTCTCTCTCTCTCTCTCTCTCTCTCTTTCTCTCCTCTCTTTAAAGTCAATAAATTTAAAAAAATGGAATAAATGTGAACTTAAGATGAAGTTGGAAGAATCCGACAAACTACATGCTGGAAACTATACTTTGTATGACTAAAATGATCATACAATTATTTTCTAAATGTCATAAACAAGACTTTCTATTGTCACTACCTTGGAAAAGTCATACTATAAGCCAAGAATAGAAATACTAGCCTGAAAGAAAATCATTATTCTTTAGGAACAGTGTATAATTTATTATTCTATTGTACTTATTTTATAATAATTTCATTTTTTTATTCTTAACATATATCTAAACTTTTAATTGTATATGTAATATATCTTTATTTTAGGGATAAAAACAAAAATTGAAAATACAAGGTAAAATAAAAAATAAAACTTAAAAATTCCTTGTAATTCCAGCAACTAATTACCATTTAATATTTGATTAAATACTTCTTACTGAGTCATGTGCATGAAAACTAATACATCTAGAAAAGTGATACATTGCCCTCCTTTCTCACTATCCTCCTAATTTGAATTTTTTAGTATTATGCAGGATATCAAGTTGTCTGTTTACTTATAGGTAGGTGATGCCATATTATATAGTTATCTATAATATACATTCAAATGGTTTAATCATTTCAATCAATTTTTATTTTACAGTGTCTTAAGTAGAATAATTTTAATTTACTTCATTATCAATACATTTAAAAGCATGTTTGTTATGATTTAGCTCTAGAATGAAATAAACCAGAGGGAGTTACTAAAAATACCATTTATCTGTGTGATAATTTATGAATATTAGAATGAAGGAGTTTCTACTCTTCAGACATAAGTTATATAAACTATGTTCTGTTCTTCCTCAACTTTACTATAACCATTTTTCCTCTCAGGTGTCCCTCTGAGTTTTAGGAGGTCCTATATATTTATATATGATGGAGTGGTTATTATACTGTATTGAATATGTAAATATATATATAGTCTCTCTATATATCTTAATATAAAAAGCTCATTTTGTATATATATAGAAAATGTCCTTTTTATTCAAAAGATTGTAACACTATCTTTGAAGGCTCGTCACCTATTAGCCTATTAAATATAAAATATTTCTAAGAGCTTGATCAAACAGTGGGACAATGGATAGAGCTTCTGCCTAGGATGCTGAGGATCCAGATTTGAAACCCTGAGCTCACTGGCTTGAGCATAGATTGAGCCCAAATGTCATGGGCCTGAAACCCAAGGTCACTGGCTTGAGCCGAAGGTCACTGACTTAAGCAAGAGGTCACTGATTCAGCTGGAGCATGCCCCCTCCAATCAAGGCACATATGAAAAAGCAGTCAATAAACAACAAATGTGCTGCAACAAAGAATTTATGCTTCACATTTCCCTTTTTGTCTGTCTATCCCTACATTTTTCTCCTTCCCTCTCACTCACACACACTAAAAACAAGTTTTACAAGAATATTTGTTAACTATGTTAGGGTTTCACTATAAGAAATATAAATATTTGAAAACCTTTAAGATTATTTAAAAATATATTTGTTATATATATAGATTATGTTGGTTTTATAGTAAATTTTCATTAAAATTATTATTTTTATTCCATGAAATAATTCTATATAAAAGAAATATGAACTGTGTCATTAATTAAGTTTCCTTGGAAGAGATTTTTAAAAGTCATTTTTTTGGTTTTTTTTATTTAAAAACAATAAAACCTCCCTCACAATACCTCTTTACTTAAGGAAAGAGATTATCATAATTTTCTGACAACTCTCAGGGTGCATGTGTGGAAGTATATGGTAAGTATATTTATTTCATCTCTAAAGAGGGGGAAAATATTAGATATAAAACAAAAACTTAACAAGTTTCAGTAAGAGGAATGTGTAACCTGTTGGTGTTGTTATATTATAAGATAGAGGAGACTGCAAGTGGAGAACAAGATTTTTGTCTTACAAGTCTATTCAAATTTAACTTATGTATAACTTATGCCAAGATAGCAATGAGTAAGCAAGAGAAATAAAATATAATATTTGTGACCAAGAAGACTGAAAATTTTATCTTTCCAAACTCACTTGATGATATGTCCTTAGCACAATAATTACAATAAATTCATTAAAGATTGACATTGGTACATGAAATACAGCAAATAATATATCACTCTAAAGCTTTAATTATTCATTTTAAGGCAATTCTAGTTATAATTTGAATTAATTTTAGTCATATTTTAACTCATGTTACTAAGAGAGTTGTTGCCTTTAGAGTTGATTATTTTAACCTAAGTTTTTAATATGAAGATTATCTGGAAATATTTAAAAAGTAGATGTTTCTGTGTCCTGAATGAAGTGCTTGTTTAATATCTTGAATGTGACCAGATCTACAAATTGAATATGTAACTTTCTCAAAATGAACTATGTTTGTGGGGTTTCTAAATTATTTCTGACCTTATAAAATTATATTCATCAGGTAATGACTACATAAGACATACATTAAATTAAAAGGGAGAAACTGGATATAGGTTATATGACAAAAAATATTAAGAAACTTATTCATATCTGATATTAATTAAAATTTTTCTAGCTTAATGCTAACTACATTTTTAAAACTTTACATTTTTAGAAGATTTTATCCAAAATACTATGAATTGTAGCTGTATTCTGTTATAAATTACATAAAACAAGGGGTTTAAAAATAGAGAAAATGTTTTAATATGCATCATTAATTAGTAAATTTTGTTTTTTTTTCCTTTGAATAATAATAGTTTTTAGTTTAGAAACTTATCAGAAAACGATAACCTCATTCTTTATTTTGTATATCCTTAAAACATACTTTTAATTACTTTATTATCTGTACATTAGCTTTTTTTTTTCTTTTTTATTTTTTACAGAGACAGAGAGAGAGTCTATCTCAGAGAGAGGATAGACAGGGACAGACAGACAGGAACGGAGAGAGATGAGAAGCATCAATCATTAGTTTTTTGTTGTGACACCTTAGTTGTTCATTGATTGCTTTCTCATATGTGCCTTGACTGTGGGACAAGCAGTCCAAGTAACCCCTTGCTCGAGCCAGTGAGCTTGGGTTCAAGATGGTGAGCCTTGCTCAAACCAGATGAGCCTGCGTTCAAGCTGGCGACATCTGGGGTCTCAAATCTGGGTCCTCCACATCCCAGTCTGACGGTCTAGCCACTGCGCCACTGCCTGGTCAGGCTGTACATTAGCTTTTTTAATAAATTATTTTATGTGCTGTTGGTGGTCAATCCATTTAATTCTATTTGCCTTTCATTGCTTCCTGATTAAATATAGCATTATTGATCTATTATATTCCAATGGCTAGTCATCAGTTTCCTTCTTTTATTAAAAGCATTCAGGCTCAACAGGAAGCCTATTCAGTATAAATCATCTCATCCTCTACAAAATGGGATGGAATATCCCTAAATATATTTTGTACTTGAAGAACATAATGTACCACTTAGTGGACCTATAATAAAAAATATAGGTCGATTTAGTGGACCTACAATAAAAAATACTTTTTTTTTCTTTTTTAAAAAATATATGTGCCTGACCTGTGGTGGCGCAGTGGATAAAGTGTCAACCTGGAAACGCTGAGGTCGCCGGTTCGAAACCCTGGGCTTGCCTGGTCAAGGCACATATGGGAGTTGATGCTTCCAGCTCCTCCCCCCTTCTCTCTGTCTCTCCTCTCTCTCTCTCTCTCTGTCTGTCTCTCCCTCTCCTCTCTAAAATGAATAAATAAAAAATTAAAAAATATATATATATGCTTTTTGATATGAATGCAGGTTTTTATAATTATGGTTTCACCTGTCCTTTGTGAATTGATATTCCTATGGACAGTGAAGAGAAAAATTTCAGCTTTTACTATTGTATTTAGAATATATTCTAATTCCTGTTTTTGTAGAATATTTATTTTATAGTTATATAGTCAAAACCAATACTTTTTTCTTATCTCAGAATCTACTCGCAACACTATATACATATATTTATACATATATTTAGTGCTTATATATAGTGTTAACATTTGTTTATATATGTAAGTGTATATATGTATATATTTATACATTCACTCAGAACTCATTACTCTAAAAGAATAATTTCTTAATTGTCATACAAAGTTTATCATTCATGAGTAGCACTAGGAATCTAAAACTCTAGTTTATAAAATATTAACCATGAGTTTTTGACCTACTTGTGGAAACTAGCTACAGTTAGAAGTACTTCATGCAAGCTTTATTATCCCTTCATAAATTTTGATATATAGCATAAGAAGCTAAAACTATATTGTTTTCTTGACATCTAGAAGAGAAATAGATGACTAGATTGTTTAGTCTTAAAAATACAGGGAGTTTTCTCTTTTATTTATTATTATGAATTCATGTATGTATATCAATATATATTAGAATATGTAAAACTATCATAAAATAACAATAATAAAATTATGAATAGTAATAGATTATTTTTCTCTTTATTTGTTCATTTTAACTATAATATGCTAATCTTAATTTAATCTTCAAATTATTATTCTAGTTGTTTTTTCCAAGTAACCCTAATCATATATCATTGCTGGTCTTTTCAACTCAGACCATCTTGTCTTTATACAGCTTTTTAACATTTGCTCAGTTTCTTTGTTTATTATTTTAATTTTAGTCATTGCTGAGGGTGAATTTTTATCAATCTGTGATCATGAAATTCCATGAAGAATACATAAACCCTGGTCTAATTTTGATACCAATTCTGATCTGACACCAGTCCCAATGTTTATGGTTTTGTTTTGTTTTTCACATCATCAAACTATTAATTCTTACCCTACCCACCTAGAGACAGCATGAGATCCCAGAGGTTAAGATCTCAGTCTTACAAGACTAAAGTTACAAGAAATCTGAATGTTCTTTAGTGAAGAGATTTGTTAAATTGGTTTGGCAAAATAAAGATTGTTTACATATTATATAATCTGACAATGTACAGATAGAGTCTATACATGTCCCACAGCAGAAAAACATTTCAGAAAAGAACTCTGGAGTGAAGAGCTCCTGGGTTTCTTTGTCGATGCCCTGAAGTCAACCAGATCTGTTCGAGAAAATCTTTCACTTGTTCCTATGCCTCTGTCTTCTACACTCTTCTCTCCATATCCATGTTTCATATGGCATTCATAAATTTAGTCACGTTCCTCTACTGCTTAAAATGTTTGCTTGTTTTTCGATTGTTTGTGGACAAAGCCAGATTATTCTCTAAATCTCTCCAACTCCTCCTATATTTAGCTTCTGCTCCAGAAACACAAACTAATTTTGAATTCCACAGTGGGAGTTGGCTCACAGATATATCTCTGGTATCGTTTTTGATGTTGTTGTTGTTGTTTCTGTTTAAATTTCATACTTTCTCATTTCCCTACCAGCGTCTCAAGGACTCACCATATAACCCACATGCACTGGATACTTGACTCAGAGTTTGTGCTTTTCCATTGCACTTTCCCCTCCAACCTTATGTCTGCCTCAAAGACTACTTCTCAGGGCTAAATTGAGATTTCACTCCCCTCTGTTGTTCAGCCCTGATCAACTGTACTTTTTATTTGTTTATCTATTTAGCTGTTTTTACTTATTGGACCACTGTTTGTTTGTTTGTTTTTTCTGGTTTGAGGTCTTTCTCTTCATTATGGCGCAATAAATTTCACCAAACATATTTAACTTAACAAAGTCCTAAAACTGAATAATATATTAGCCTACCACTGACAATAAAGGTGTTAAAAAAATTAAACAGGTAAATTTAAAGATCTAATTGGCTTTATTAAGAGATTCATTCATCATGCATCATCCCATATAGAAACTAGAAGTGCTTTCTGAAATGGAGTAAATGTTAGGTTTTTATAGGTAAAAAGGTGCAGGCAGCAAGGAAGGTACTAACAAAGAAAGAAAGAAGGGAGGAAAGAAGGAAGGAAAAAAAGGAGAGAGGGAGGGAGGGAAGAAGGAAGGAAGGAAGGGAGAGAGTGAGAGAAGACAGAAAGAAAAGAAAGAAGAAAGAAAGAAAGAAAGAAAGAAAGAAAGAAAGAAAGAAAGAAAAAAAGAAAGAAAGAAAGGAGGGAGGGAGGGAGGAAGAAAGAAAGAAAGAAGAAAGAAAGAAAGAAAGAAAGAAAGAAAGAAAGAAAGAAAGAAAGAAAGAAAGAAAGAAAGAAAGAAAGAAAGAGAAAGATTTATTTTTAGACCAGGCCATCTTCTTCTTCTTCTTTTTTTTTTTTTTTTGGAGGGGGATTAGGGGGATGTAAAGAACCCAAGTAACAGATTACTTTATTGGTGATGACCAGAAAATTATATGATGGTTGATTAAGATTATTTCTGGAGAGGTTGAAACAGCAGTTAGGTCAGATATTAAATCTACATTTGGAATCATGGGCTTTAGCACAGTTGATGCCATTTTGGGCCTATGACTATCTCTTTAACAAAAGGATTTTAAACAGTTTAGTTCTGATCTTTTCTCTCCCAATTTAAATTATATTATAGTATAGGAGTAGTTCCATGTGTAGGATTTCAGAATGAATCACTGCAAGATGTACCTAGAAGAATTTAAATTAAGAACCTGGCCAATAAGAGTTAAAATAAGAAATGACATTTTACTTATCTATATAGTAAGGCAAACTAATAATTACTGAACAGGTGCTCTCCTTACTATTATCTTCCGAAACCAAAGGTACATTATCTTATACCTACCAGAGAATACCTAGCTCAATTTCCCTTTCTATCTCTGATCTGCTCATAAATGTGGGGATCTCTGGCTATCTCATGTATGTGAAATTCCCATACATAAGTATGTAATTAAATTTGGCCATTTTCTATTTTTAATCTATCTAATGTCTTTTTGATTATTAAACAGGCCTAAAAGAAACCTTGAGGATAAAAAAAAATTCTCTTTTTATATGATAAAGATGACAATGAGACAAATTAGGCATTACTGAGAAAAATAGTTCACCATATGAAATAAAATACAACTGGATGAGAAAGAAAACCGCGGTCCCTGATATCTGGAAGCTAGGTCTTAATGTTGTTAGGACTTGGCTTTTCACTCAGAGCTTGATGATGTTCTGTTGAAAATAAATAATTTAACAGAACACCAATGTCAGACAAAACCATTCTGTGATCATGATGGGTTAAGACAAAAGGAACATTTTCCCATAACCACGTCTCAACACAGACAACTATAGGGACACTATAGAAACTATAAATATTATTGACCTACTTCCTTTCAGAGTTCAAATGAGTGAATACTATGTTTTGCTTCATTTCCAATTATAGTTTCTGCCTTCCTTCATTTTTCATACTTTATAGATCAGATTTGGTATAATACTTAATCATAGAATTACTCCAGCTCCTGATAGCACACAATCCAAAGCAGAGACCCAATCAACTTGCATCTTCTTCAAACTCATCTAACAAGTGCCCAAACCTCCCAAGTCCTTTGTAACACCCTGTTACTGAGATGCACACTATCTTCTATAGCAAATTATCTCACTCATTTCAGCAATATAATACCTTGTGAAAAAGATAACATTATTTCTATAACACTGGTTTTATTTCTAGCATTTCTAGTATCGTATTCTGTTTCTTTTTTAGAACATCCATTGGCTCATATGTTTTTGTATGTTCTCTACTTTTGCACACTAGTCCTTAACATATTTGTTTATAATTTTAAATTCTTTTTCTGTTAATTTTAACATTTTTATCATGTCTGAGTTGGATTCTTGTTTTGCTTCTTCAGATTTTGTCTTTAATTGCTTTTGTCACATTTTAAAATCTTTTTGTTGTTGTAAAACTTACACAGTGAATCAATTCATAGAAACTGAGGTAAATAAGTCTTTTGGGTAAGATTTTATGTAAATCTGTCTAGTAGTTGGGCTATGTTTAGTGTTTGCTTTAGCTATAGATACCAATATTTAAATTCATCTGGTGTATAGAAACTTTTTTAGTTCTTTCTACGTTGATTTTAGGCTAATTACTCCTACTGAGAAAGTCGATGTTTTATAACTCTTTCAACACCCTGTTGGTGTTGTGATAAGGTCTGATGAGAAGAAAGCATTTAATGATTAAATGTCCCTGGGCTTTAAGCTTCACAAGTATTTCTTAGCTACCTGTCTCTCGTATCATACTCCTTAGGGTAAAATAGAGAGCCTAGAAAGTTGGAATGGAAGAATTTTCATTTCCCTAGGTGAAATAAGGCTCTAATAGAATAGAGTGTGTTGCCCTGGAAAGTAGGCCTTTGTTATGGAAACCTCTGCAACAGTATTTAATAAAGATTCATTTTCTTTTCTTCTGCTGAGACCCAGTGAAGCTTTCTTTGGCTCTTCACTGCGAGAACTTGGTTGGGTTCTTGCCAATAAAACCAGACAAACTGAAGAGTCTTGTAAGACTGTGGACTTGTTTTCCACTCTCATGTGAGTCCACACTCAGTCTCCAGTAAGTCATTAAAATTATTAAATTATCATTTAGTAATGGTATTAAAAACTAAATTACCATGTAATTTTTCTAATAGTGACAACAGTGGCTTCTGCTCCAGATAAGCAGGTCTTGTCTGTAGCTCTGTGGATGTTCCTGTTTTGTTTTGTTTTTCATATTTTCAGGTTAATGTTTACCCTGTCCACTCAGTTGTCTGATGAGTCCAAAAAGAAAGTCATTGCATTTCAGTTTGTTCAGCTTTATTTTTTCTTTTCTGTTCTTTTTTTTAATCTTTATTTTTATTGGTTTTAAAGAGAGAAAAAGGGAGAGAGAGAGAGATGGGAAAATCAATCTGTTCCTGTATGTACCTGGCCAGGTATCAAACCAACAATTTCTGCACTTCCTGACAACACTCTGACCAACCAAGCTATCTGGCCAGGGCTATGTTCATATTTTTTGTGGTGTTGTAAGGACAAGAGTGAGAACTGCAAGTCTCTTTTCATGTTGAAGCCAGTAATGAAAGTCACATTTCAATATGTACTTAACATCCAATTCTAAATGTCAAATTCCTTCTTTAAGAATCTCTCTCTTTGAGGTTTTGGGAATACAGACTCGCTCATTGGTGAAGCTTGAAAATGCTAATGAGCCTTGACTGCCAACGAGACTGAAGCCCAATATATGACATTGCCATAGAGACTTATCAACTGCAAACCTCTACCTAAGCATGCCACAGGGGCAGAACCTGGGGTACAGAGTAACCAACCAGGAAGAGAGAGAGAAAAGAAAAAGCAAGAAGATAACCTCTCAAAATCAAGAATAATCCACAGACTGTATAACCTATCCCATTTTATAATATTTGTTCGTTTGTTTCCCTTATCTTCTTGTCTTGATTATTTTCTTCCTCTTCCTTTTTAGTCATTTAATTCTCTGCTGGTCTTATTCTCTCCTCTCCTTGAACTACACTATCCATAAGTGTTACATCTCCCATTATCTTTTCTTTGTTCTTCCTTTCTCTCTATGAGGGTTGCACTCCAAAATCCTTAACTTTCTATCTCTCTCTCCTTTTATTCTTTTTTCTTCTTTTTGTGTTTTCCTCTTTCTATTTTTTTCTTTCTCCCTCTATATTAGTTTCTTCTTTTCTCCTTTACTTTTCCTCTCATTCAATCCACAATCATGAACAAATTATTTTATCTGAGATTCAACTTTTTCTTTGTGGCACTTTGGAGGTTTTTTACTTGGCATTTTTAACTCACTAGCAGTGCTCCCAACCCTGGCTCTCCATTTTATCTAGTTCTTGCTACACTAAATAAAATAGTAATTTTTTTAAATTTTTCCCCTTTTTCATGTTTCCCACTTATTCCTCTCATCATATCTCTTAGTCAACCATCACCTAAAAGCAAATCATTATATTCTTGACCCAAATTTTTTTTCTTTTTTTGCATTTTGTGGGTCCATACCCCCTTTTTTGCCCCTTTATCACTTCTCCCCAACACAGGCCCTCCATTATAGGTAGTTTTTGCTCTATTTAGAACAATATAATTCACATTCCACCACAAGATTTTCTCAAGAAGGAGGAAAGAGGGGAAGAGAGGAAAAAAAAGGGGGGGAGAAATAATTTCTTTTTATTTTTCCTTATTCTTTTTTATTTTTATTTTTTTTATTCTTTAATAATTCTCATTAATACTATCAACAAAAAAACCTTCAGAAACCATTAAGGAAAAAGAAATCAAATATCATGGATACAAAAGACAGAGAGGTAGCACAGATAGATGAGGAAAAATCTATAGAGAAAAAAATTTAATACATTGGAAACCTTGGAGCTAAATGACAGAGAATTTAAAATAGAAATCTTAAATATACTCAAAGATATACAAGAAAACACAGAAAGGCAATTTAGGGAGCTCGAAAAACAACTCAATGAACACAAAGAATATATTATCAAGGAAATTTAAACTATAAAAACAAATCAACTAGAGAAGAAAAACTCAAATCATGGGCTGAAAAACGAAGTAACAAGTTTAGCTAATAGAACAGGCAAGGTAGAAGGTAGTATTAGTGAAAAAGAAGACAAGCAACTTGAGGCACAACAGAGAGAAGAAGAAAGAGACTCAAAAATTTAAAAAAATGAGAAATCCCTACAGGAATTGTCTGACTCCATCAAAAAGAATAACATAAGAATAATAGGTATATCAGAGGCAGAAGAGAGAGAAAATGCAATGGAGAACATATTCAAACAAATAATAGATGAGAACTTCCCAAGCCTGTGGAAAGAAATAAAGCCTTATATTCAAGAAGCAAACAGAACACCGAGTTTTCTTAAGCCAAACAAACCTACTCCAAGGCACATCATAATGAAATTGGCACAAACCAACAACAAAGAAAAAATTCTCAAGGCAGCCAGGGAAAAGAAGAATACAACATATAAAGGAATGCCAATTAAATTATCATCAGATTTCTAAACAGAAACTCTACAAGCTAGAAGAAAGTGGACCCCAATATTTGAAGTCCTGAAAGAGAGGAACTTTCAGCCACGAATACTATACCCATCAAAGCTATCCTTCAAATAAGAAGGAGAAATAAAAACATTCACAGATACAGAAAAGATGAGGGAATTTATCTTCAGAAAACCCCCACTCCAGGAATTACTAAAGGGGGTTTTCCAACCAGATACAAAGAACAAAGTAAAACAAAATCACAAGTAAAAGCTCCACCAAGGGCACAATAAAACCAAACTTAAACTGTGACAACAACAAGGAAAAAAGGAGGGGAGGACAGAGATTAACTATAGCAAAGAATGATGGAGTGCAAAAGTACTCACAAGATAGTGCACTACAATGAACAGGTAGGAACCCTTTTCATTACTTAATAATAACCACCATTGAAAAAACCACCACAGAAACACATGATTTGAAAAAGCTAGCAACAGGAAAGATGGATGAAATACAACCAAATAAAAACAAAAGATAAAAAAAAATTAAAGAGAAGAATCAAACAAGACAAAAAACTAACAGAAAGCAATGCATAAAATGGCAATATGGAACTCACAAGTGTCAATAATTACACTAAATGTAAATGGATTAAACTCACCAATAAAAAGGCACAGAGTAGCCCAGCCAGTTGGCTGAGCGGTAGAGCATTGGCCTGGCTTGCGGGGGACCAGGGTTCAATTCCCGGCCAGGGCACATAAAAGAAGTGCCTATTTGCTACTCTAGCCCCCCCTCCTTCCTCTCTGTCTCTCTCTTCCCCTCCCGCAGCCAAGGCTCTATTGGAGCAAGGATGGCCCAGGCACTGG
This sequence comes from Saccopteryx bilineata, assembly GCF_036850765.1. Taxonomy (NCBI): domain Eukaryota; kingdom Metazoa; phylum Chordata; class Mammalia; order Chiroptera; family Emballonuridae; genus Saccopteryx; species Saccopteryx bilineata. Next base: position 93,963,270 of record NC_089497.1, read on the forward strand.
GGATGGCTCCTTGGCCTCTGCCCCAGATGCTAGAGTGGCTCTGGTCATGGCAGAGCGACGCCTCATAGGGGCAGAGCATCACCCCCTAGTGGGCAGAGTGTCGCCCCTGGTGGGCGTGCCAGGTGGATTTCGGTCAGGCGCATGTGGGAGTCTGTCTGGCTGTATCTCCCCATTTCCAGCTTCAGAAAAATACAGGAAAAAAAAAGGCAGAGTAGCAGAACGGATTAAAAAAATCCAACTGTATGCTGCCTACAAGAAACACATCTAAACAACAAGGATAAAAATAAATTCAAAGTGAAAGGTTGGAAAACAATACTCCAAGCAAATAACATTTCAAAAAAGCAGGAGTAGCAATACTCATATATGATAATGCTGACTACAAGACAGCAAAAGTACTCAGAGAAAAAAATGGTCATTTTATAATGATTAAGTGGACGCTGAATCAAGAAGACATAACAATTCTTAATATATATACACCAAACCAAGGCACAACAAAATATATAAGACAGCTACTTGTTGACCTTAAAACAAAAACTGACAAAAATAAAATCTTACTTGGAGACCTCAATAAACCGCTGATGGCTCTAGATCGGTCATCCAAACAGAGAATCAATAAAGATATATTGGCCTTAAACAAAACACTAGAGCACCTGGATATGATAGACATCTACAGGAAATTTCATCCCAAAGTAACAGAGTATACAGTTTTCTCCAGTGTACATGGATCATTTTTAAGAATTGACCATATGTTGGACCACAAAAACAACATCAGCAAATACAGAAAAATTGAAGTTGTACCAAGCATATTTTCTGATCATAAAGCCTTGAAACAGAATTCAACTTCAAAAATGTGGAAAAAAAGTGGAAACTAAACAACATACTTTTAAAAAATGAATGGGTCAAAGAAGAAATAAGCACAGAGATCAAAAGATATATACAGACAAATGAAAATGACAATATGACATATTAGAATCTATGGGATGGAGCAAAAGCAGTAATAAGAGGGAAGTTCATATCACTTCAGGCCTATACGAACAAACAAGAGAGAATTCCAGTGAACCACTTAACTTCACACCTTAAGGAACTGTAAAGAGAAGAACAAAGAGAACCCTAAACCAACCGAAGAAAGGAGATAATAAAAATCAGAGCAGAAATAAATGAAATAGAGAACAGAAAAACTATAGAAAAAATTAATAGACCAAGGAGCTAGTTCTTTGAAAAGATCAACAAAACTGACAAACTCTTGGCAAGACTCACCAAGGAAAAAAGAGAAAGAATTCATATAAATAAAATTCAAAATGAAAGAGGAGAAATCACCACGGACACCGTAGATATACAAAGAATTATTGTAGAATACTATGAAAAACTTTATACCATTAAATTCAACAATCTAGAAGAAATGGATAAATTTCTAGAACAATACAACCTTCCTAGACTGAATCAAGAAGAAGCAGAAAGCCTAAACAGACCAATTACTAGGGAAGAAATAGAAAAAAGTATTAAAAACCTCCCCAAAAATAAAAGTCCAGGCCCAGACGGTTATACTAGCGAATTTTATCAAACATTCAAAGAAGACTTGGTTCCTATTCTACTCAAAGTCTTCCAGAAAATTGAAGAAGAAGCAATACTCCAAACACATTTTATGAGAGCAACATAACCCTCATACCGAAACTGAGCAAGGACGGCACAAAAAAAGAAAACTACAGACCAATATCTCCAATGAATACAGATGCTAAAATACTAAACAAAATTCTAGCAAATAGAATACAAAAACATATTAAAAAAATAATACATCACGATCAAGTGGGATTCATCCCAGAATCTCAAGGATGGTTCAACATATGTATAACAGTTAACATAACACACCATTTCCACAGAACAAAGAACAAAAACCACATGATCTTATTAATAGATGCAGAAAAGGCATTCGATAAAATACAACACAATTTTATGTTTAAGACTCTCAACAAAATGGTTATAGAAGGAAAATATCTCAACATGATAAAGGCCATATATGATAACCCATCAGCTAACATCATATTAAATGGCACAAAACTGAAGGCTTCCCCCCTTAAATCAGGAACAAGACAGGGTTGTCCACTCTCTCCACTCTCATTTAATCTGGTACTAGAGGTTCTAGCCAGAGCAATCAGACAAGACAAAGAAATAAAAAGCATCCATATTAGAAAAGAAGAATTTAAGATTTCACTTTCTTCAGATGATATGATCCTATACATCAAAAACCCCAAAGAAACTACAAAACGACTACTACAAACAATAAGCCAATACTGTAAGGTCACAGGATACAAAATTAACATACAAAAGTCCATAGACTTTCTATATACCAACAATAAAACATTTGAGAATGAATTCAAAAAATTAATCCCCTTCACGATTGCAATGAAAAAAATAAAATACCTAGGAATAAACATAACAAAGAATGTAAAGGACTTATATAATAAAACTACAAACCATTGTTAAGGGAAATCAAAAAAGATACAATGAGATGGAAGAATATTCCTTGTTCTTGGATAGAAAAAATAAATATAATCAAGATGGCCATATTACTCAAAGCAATATACAAATTTAATGCAATTCTCATCAAAACTTGAATGACATTTTTTAAAGAAATGGAACAAAAAATCATCAGATTTATATGGAACTGTAAAAAAACCCAAACAGCCAAAGCAATCCTAAAGAAAAAGAACAAAGCTGGGGGCATTACAATACCTAACTTCAAACCATATTATACAGCCACAACAATCAAAACTGCATGGTATTGACATAAAAATAGACACTCAGACCAATGGAACAGAATAGAAAGTCCAGAAATAAAACTACATATATATGGTCAAATAATTTTTTTTGTTGTATTTTTTCAAAGCTAGAAACGGGTAGAGACAGTCAGACAGACTCCCACAAGCGCCCGACCGGGATCCACTCGGCACGCCCACCAGGGGGCGATGCTCTGCCCACCAGGGAGCGATGCTCTGCCCCTCCGGGGCGTTGCTCTGCCGAGACCAGAGCCACTCTAGCATCTGGGGCAGAGGCCAAGGTGCCATCCCCAGCGCCCGGGCCATCTTTGCTCCAATGGAGCCTCGGCTGCAGGAGGGGAAGAGAGAGACAGAGAGGAAGGAGAGGGGGAGGGGTGGAGAAGACGATGGGCGCTTCTTCTGTGTGCCGTGGCTGGAAATCGAACCCGGGACTTCTACACGCCAGGCCGACACTCTACCACTGAGCCAACCGGCCAGGTGGTCAAATAATTTTTGATAAGGAGGCTAACAACACATAATGGAGAAAAGAAAGCCTCTTCAACAAATGGTGTTGGGAAAACTGGAAAGTCGCATGCAATAGAATAAAACTCAACTATAGTTTGTCCCCTTGTACTAAAATTAATTCAAAATGGATCAAAGACCTAAATATAAGACTTGAAACAATAAAGTACATAGAAGACATAGGTTCTAAGCTCATGGACCTTGGTTTTAAAGAGCATTTTATGAATTTGACTCCAAAAGCAAGAAAAGTGAAGGCAAAAATAAATGAATGGGACTACATCAGACTAAGAAGTTTTTGCTCAGCAAGGGAAACTGATAACAAAATAAACAGACAGCCAACTAAATGAGAAATGACATTTTCAAACAACAGCTCAGATAAGGGCCTAATATCCAGAATATACAAGGAACTCATAAAACTCAACAACAAACAAACAAACAATCCAATAAAAAAATGGGAAGAGGACATGAACAGATACTTCTACCAGAAAGAAATACAAATGGCCAACAGATATATGAAAAGATGCTCATCTTCATTAGTTATTAGAGAAATGCAAATGAAAACTGCAATGAGATACCACCTCACACCTGTTGAATTAGCTATTATTAACAAGACAGGTAACAGCAAATGTTGGAGAGGCTGTGGAGAAAAAGGAACCCTCATTCATTGTTGGTGGGAATGTAAAGTAGTACAACCATTATGGAAGAAAGTATGGACCTTAAACTAATTGCCTAGTGGTTCTTGAAAAAACTGAAAATAGAACTTCCTTATGACCTAGCAATCCCTCTACTGGATATATACCCCCAAAACTCAGAAACATTGATACGTAAAGACACATGCAGCCCCATGTTCATTGCAAAATTATTCACAGTGGCCAAGATTCTGCCATAAGAAATGATGACATTGGATCATTTACAACAAAATGGTGGGATTTTGATAACACTATACGGAGTGAAATAAGTAAATCAGAAAAAACCAAGAACTGCATTATTCCATACATAGGTGGGACATAAAAACAAGACTAAGAGACATTGATAAGAGTGTGGTGGTATGGGAGGGGAGAGAGAGAAAAAAGGTGAGGGGGAGGGGCACAAAGAAAACTAGATAGAAGGTGATGGAGGACAATCTGAATTTGGGTGATGGGTATGCAACATAACTGATTGACAAGATATCCTGGACACGTTTTCTTTGAACATATGTACCCTGATTTATTGATGTCACCCTAGTAAAGTTAATAAAAAAAAATTACTTTTAAATAAAAGAGAATTTCCAATTGAAAAAAAAAGAATCTCTCTCTTTAAGTTGTTCTAAATAATTGAAAAAGAATCTGACATAATCATTGTATAAATATTTAAATTAAAAAAACCTATTTTCTTTCATTCTTTTTTATTTTCAGAAAATACAGTATCCAAATTAGAAATAAAAATATGATTTGGATTTCTTTCAGAATCAAAATATGTAAAAGATTGCTACAAGTAAAGAAGTATTATTTGACTATAGTTCTAATGAAATAATATATATAAATTTATTATCAATTAATGATAGTAGTACTTAGTGTAATAGCTAATAATCATTAGATAAGTAGTACAGAATGTATCAAAAGAATATTTTCTCTTGCCAATGTCACTACTTCCATGATTTTTTAAGGAGAAGTATTTTGGATGCTTCAGAGTAAACAAAATTTCAAATCATTTTAAAAGGTTGACACTTTTTAAAATTTTTTAAATTTATGTTTTGATAAATTAAATAGAGAAATATTATTGAATTTTTAAAAATCAAAATTAAGACCCAGAAACAATGACCATAATCATGACAAATATATGTTACAACTTTATTTCTCTATTTATGCTATAGTTAATTTCAAGCATTCGACTGTTTCTGCGATAAATAATATTTGCAAATATAAAGACCTATTCAAAATTAAAACACAGATGCCTTAAAATTATGATTTTAATAACAATATCTAAGATAATGCACAAAACAAAACTTCTATGAAATCATTAATACTTTTTGATAACTTTGGATTTTATTACCCTACAAAAAATATGTATGCACACACACTGAAAGTAACATCACATAAACCAGAAAGGCAGAAACCATGGGATGAACCAAAAATACCAGGCTGTTGTGTTCCAAAAGGAAATTTTATTTTTAAAATCGCTTGGGGGAAAGCGGACTGAGACCAAAAGGTATCAGTCCCAAGCTGCGGGAGGAGGCATTAGATACAGGAATTTGCTGGCATGAGGTTCATGCACCTGGGCAAGCTTAGATGAGCATATCAGGGTCCTTGTGACCTTGGTTACTGACTTACCAAGGGGAATTCTGCTGCAGAGACACAGCTTCTTTGATGTAGCACAAGCTTGGTGTCTGTTTCCTTGGTAAATCCTGAAGACAGCCAAGAGGTCAGTTTCTCAGTAGTAGCTCCAGGCCTGAGTTGGTGAGCCTGCTTTCAGAAACTTCTGTTGTGTTTAAAAGCTCCCTGATGGTCAGGTCCCTTCACAATGCGAGCTTTGCTACATTACAAAATAAAGGCCAGGCAGCTTTTAGGAGGCAGAATAGCAAACAAACTAACTCTGTCTTTACAAAATGTGTGAGTGAGCTTCACAGGGGCTAATTTAACCTTAACATAAACAAGTAATGTTTACTTTTCCCCTGTGTCTAAAAGCAATGCTTGCAAATTTTCTCTAATGCACAGTAGGAACAAGTACTAAAATTATTGATAATATACTTTTTCTTTTCATTTAAAGTTAAAACAATTAGTTTATTATAGTTGTATATGTTAATAAAACTATTTGTTTCCTTATAATTTTACTCATATGGCTTGTGTAGCTCAATAGCTACTCATAACTGGTCACTTCAATAAAAATTCTTTTATGTTTCTCTTGTATACAAGGCACTGTTACAGGTGCTGAAAATGTAACAGGAAACTGATAAGTAGAAATGCCTGCACACAGAGCTTGTATTCTAACCTGTAATACAGAAGTATCACGTTAGGGAATAAAAAATACCAAAAAAAAACAAACAAACATAAACTGAGGAATAAATTAGAAAATATCAGAAAAGTATATAACTTTTAGATAGAATAATCAAGAAAGACTTTATTAGAGGTTAACATTTGGAAGAAGTCCTTTAAAAAGCTAAGGTATAAGTCACAGAGCAAAAGGAAAGGAGTTAAAAATCCTGAGGCAAACCAAACATCTTTGGATGATAAATATTCAATAAAAGAGAACATGTAAAACAATCTAATCTAGCTTTTTAAATGTAATACACGTTCTCAGTGCCTGTTGCCATGTTGTGCTTATACATAAGAACCTTTCAGTTTATAATAAACAAAAGGTATTATTATCTAACTTTAGCTGATATTGGTTCATTGTTACCATTACCAGAAAAATGAGAAAGAAAAAACAAAACAAAACAACTGTACTTGAGGTATTACTAAAGTTTCACTAAAATGGAAATGAATTACCAGATATTATCAAGGTGAAATAGCACAGACCTGTGCATATGCTTTACCCACCCCTACTCACCTGCTCGCCTACTTGCTTGCCAGTAGACAAAGGGTTTCACTTAAGCAATTTCCCAGGACCTAGCTATAAAAATCATGGCCACCCTCAGTGGGGCAAAGAGCTTTCACTGACCTACCTCCAATAGTGCTGCCCCTGTACATAAATAATAAATACTATAAAAGCTATGTCTGCTTCATCTGGTTCTTTTTGTGATTTCTTTGGGATCACATAACAATACAAGACCAATTTTCTGGGTCTGGACCACCAATATTACAATATCAAAATCCAAATCCAGAACAGGTATATCCTATTGGATGAGAGTATATGACTTGGGAGAACCTAAAGATGGCAGCAGTGTAGGCAGATGCACAGACTTCCAGCTCACACCACCAAACTGGATTACATATTAATTTAGGAACAATCAGCATGAAAAACCAACTCTGGACTACAAGAACATCTCTCATAAAACAAGGAGCAAAGAAGAAGCCACACTGAGCCTGGTAGGGAGCATCTGAATCTCCCCTGCTTACAGGAACAGAGAGGGGGTCAGGCTGAGAGACCTGAAGAGCTCTCACTCCAAGGAAAAGAGCAGAAAATATTGACTACAACCACTTGCCTGGGGACCTGGGAACAAGGTGTGTTGAAAGGGCTGTTTGTCTTACAAAAGGAAAGGAGAGAGAGACAGACAGACAGTGAGGGGCAGAGGATTGCATGAGATGACCTGAGAAACTGACTCATCTAGTGCTGGAGGCGGCCATAGCTGGAGGTGGGGTTGATCCTTCCACAAAAAACAAGACTAAAGTAGTTCCTGGTCATCAATCTCCAGACATCTCTCCAGCTTCAATCATAATAACACACAACTGAAAAAAAGAAGAGGGGAAGAGGGGCAGTACCTCAGGTCTCCATGGAGATCTGAGATACACATCCCCCTACTGAAGCTGAGAAAACACCCAACCCCCAAAGAAAGTAACTGGCAGATCAGGCCTTCAGAGTCTCAGATTATACCCACTACATTCCTGGATACAGTTTCAAGTAGCCCCCTGCTGACATCAGTAAACAAGACTAACACATGTTAAGAAAACTGAGAAGTAAACAAACAAATCAAGACTTCAAAATGGCTCTACTAGAAAAGCCAAATTTCACAGTGGGTTACAAATAACAGCTGATGCCAACCCAAGAAGACCTAGAAATAACACAACTGAAAACTGGATGCAGACAACACCAATCCTAAACTCACCAGCTCTACAAATAATACACCAAACACAGAGACATAATAAGAAGGCACAGAAGTGCAATCCAAATAAAAACACTAGAGAACCTCCAGAAAATGAACTGAGTGATATGAAAATAACCAAACATTCAGATGCAGAGTTAAAAATAATGATTGTTAGGAAGCTTAAGGATCTTAGAACAACAATAGATGGTCACTACAAGCACCTAAATAAAGAAATAGCAAGTATAAAAAAGGACATAGAAATATTTTAAAAAATCAGTCGGAGATGACAAATACATTATCAAAAATGAAGACCACAATGGAAGTAATTAAAAAACAGGATGGATGAAGCTGAGGATTGAAAAAGTAAGTTGAAGAACAAGTGGAATAAAGGCATGGAAGCAGAGCAGAAAAAAGAAAAGAGACTCAAAAAGTCTGAGGAAACTCTTAGAGAGCTCTGTGACAGCATAAAGAGAAATAACATCAGCATCATAGGGGTTTCTGAAGAAGAAGAGATAGAACAAGGGATAGAGACTTTGTTCAATCAAATCATAGCTGAAAACTTACCTAAATTAAGACAGGAGAAACTCTCACAAGTTCAAGAAGCACAGAGAATTCCATTAAAAAGAAACCCAAAGAAATCTACAGCAAGACCCATCATAATTAAAATACCAAAGCTAAGCGATAAAGAGAAAATATTAAAAGCTGCTAGAGAAAAGAAAATATTAAAAGCTGCTAGAGAAAAGAAGGCTATCACCTACAAAGTAGCCCCAATAAGGATGAAATTTGACTTCTCAAGAGAAACACTTGAGGACAGAAAGGAGTGGCAAGAAATATTCAAAGTAATGCAGAACAAGAGCCTACAACTAAGAATATTTTATCCAGCAAGTCTATCATTTAAAATTGAAGGAGAAGTAAAAAGCTTCCCAGAAAAAAAAAGTCAATGAATTCATTGGAACCACAGCAATGCTGCAGGAAATGTTAAGGTTGGTACAATATTTGCAAATCAATCAATGTGATTCATCACATAAACAAAAGAAAGGAGAAAAACCACATGATAATTTCAATATTCAGAAGAAACATTTAATAAAATCTAGCACCCATTCATGATCAAAATTCTCAGCAAAGTGGGAATACAGGGAAGATACCTCAACATAATAAAGACTATCTATGCCCACAGCCAACATCATATTCAATGGACAAAATTTAAAAGCAATCCTCTTAAGGTCAGGAACAAGGCAGGGTTGCCCCTGTTTACTACTCTTATTCAACATAGCCTAGAAGTCCTAACCACAGCAATCAGACAAGAAGAAGAAATAAAAAGGCATCCAAATTGGAAAAGAAAAAATAAAACTATTGCTATTTGCACATATTATATTGTATATAGAAAACCCTAATGTCTCAGTCAAAAACTACTAGACCTGATTAATGAATTCAGCAAGGTGGCAGGATATAAAATTAATACTCAGAAACAGAGACATTTTTATACATGAACAATGAATTGTCAGAAAGAGAAATTATGGAAACAATCACCTTCACTATTGCAACAACAACAACAAAAAAACAAAACAAAACAAACATACCTAGGAGTAAATTTAGCCAAGGAGATTAAAGACTTGTACTCGGAAAACTATAAAAAATTGTTATAAGAAATCAAAGGAGATACAAACAAGTGGAAGCATATACCGTGCTCATAGTTAGGAAGAATAAACATTATTAAAATGTCTATTTTACCCAAAGCAATTTATAAATTCAATGCAATTCCGATTAAAATACGAATGACTTACTTCAAAGATATAGAACACATATTTCAAAAATTTATATGGAACCAGAAAAAAACACAAATAGCCTCAGCAATATTGAAAAGGAATAATAAAGTGGGAGGTATCACACTTCCTGATATCAAGTTATACTACAAGGCCATTGTACTCAACCAGCGTGGTACTGGCATAAGAACAGGCATATAGGTCAATGAAACAGAACAGATAATCAAGAAATAAACCCACAGCTTTATGGACAATGGATATTTGACAAAGAAGGTAAGAGCATAATATGGAGCAAAGACAGCCTCTTTAATAAATGGTGTTGGGAAAATTGGACATCTACCTGCAAAAAAAATAAACCTAGACCACCAACTTACACCATTCACAAAAAAACCTCAAAATGGATAAAAGACTTAAATGTAAGTCGTGAAACCATAGGCATCTTAGAAGAAAACATAAACAGTAAGCTCTCGGACATCTCTTGCAGTAATATATATATTTGCCGATTTATCTCCTTGGGCAAGTGAAACAAAAGACAGAAAAAACAAATGAGACTGTATCATAATAAAAAGCTTTTGCACAGCTAAAGACAATAAGAACAGAATAAAACGACAAACTACACAATGGGAGAACATATATATTTGAAAATATGTCAGATAAGGGGTTAATAACCAAAATTTATAAAGAACTTGTAAAACTCAACACCAGGAAAACAATCCAATCAAAAAATGGGTAAAAGAAATAAATAAACACTTCTCCAAAGAAGACATATAGATGGCCAATAGACATATAGATGGCTCAATATCACTAATCATTAGAGAAGTGCATATTAAAACCACAATGAGATATCACCTCACACCAGTCAGAATGGTGCTCATGAACAAAACAACACAGAATAAGTGCTGGCTAGGATGTGGAGAAAAGGAAACTCTCTTGCACTGCTGCTGGGAATGCAGACTGGTGCAGCCACTCTGTAAAACATATGGAGATTTCTCAAAAATTAAAAATCAAACTGCCTTTTGACCCAGCTATTCAACCCTTAGGAATATACCCTAAGAACACCATAGAACTGTTCCAAAAGGAGATATGCACCCCCTGTTAATGGCAGCATTGTTCACAATAGCAAAGATTTAGAAACAGCCCAAGTGTCTGTCAGTGGACGATTGGATTAAAAAACTATGGTATATATATACTATGGAATACTACTCAGCCATTAGAAATGATGACATTGGATCATTTACAATAACATGGATGGACCTTGATAACATTATACTGAGTGAAAGAAGTAAATCAGAAAAAAACTAAGAACTATATGATTCCGTACATAGATGGGACATAAAAACGAGATTGAGAGACATGGAGAAGAGTGTGGGGGTTACTGGGGGGAAAAGGCAGGAAGGAGGAAGGAGAGAGAGGGGGTGGAGGGAGAGGAGGAACACAGAAAAAAACAGATGGAAGGTGACATAAGACAATTTGACTTTGAGTGAGGGTTATGTAACATAATCAAATGTCAATATAATCTGGAGATGTTTTCTCTGAACATATGTACCCTGATTTATCAATGTCATCCCATTAAAATTAATAAAAATAAACAAATTAATAAAAATATAAAAAAACAAAGCAGATGACTTGTTGATTCTCTATTAAAAATAAAGAAAGTGTATGGAACATAAAGTAATAACTGTTTTGAGCTTGCATAATGAAAGCTTGTTTTCATCTCTCATTAAGACTCATAAATTGCTCACCCTTTATAGTATGTACAAAATGGCCCAGTGCCAGTGTAAGGTATTTTCCTCACTGAGTAAGAAGGAAGGGGTCAGAGCCACAAAGTGTGGAATAATAAAAGGTGTTATTGAATACAGCACATCCCGTCCGATGAGGTTCCCTGGAGCCGAGGACAGAGGCCAGGGAGGTTGCATAGGGTGACCCGTGTGGGAGATATATATAAAGGGTCTCTAGGGTCGTCGAGCTAATATGACATGGTGAAATCTCACTGGCTGATGGACAGTTGCTTTTTTCCAAAGGGCTCCTGGGAAGTTTCTTTTGGAGTGCCTGAATGTGGGCGGTCCTAGCCAAAGTTCTCAGGTCTGGGTTCCTGACGTGACCATCCCCCATTGCTGACCACCCCACATTCTGATCTTTTGTGTTAATTACAGGCACTGTTTATTCATGTGGCTACTTCCTGCTGATTAGGGGCATTGTGAGAAGGAGGAGATCAGATGATGATGGCTTTGAGGGAGGGGTGTCAGGAGGAACATCTGTTTGGCCATGAGTTGAAAAACTTCATGAATGCAGTTCTGAAAGGATTTAAAAAAAAAAGAGAGGAGTAATAGGGGAATCTGCAGGGTCCAGCTTTTTGGTGAGCCAGAGATGGATAGTCCAGTGGTTCTGACTACCAGTGGTCTTGTATTAAGGCAAGCTTGAGGCAAACTGTATGCCAGTAGTGGCATAAAAAGGGAAAAAACTGCATGTCAGGAGTGGCGTAAGAAGGGGAAAGGAAAGGGTCTCATTCACTCCCATAACCAAGAACCATGAGGAAACTAGAGGTACACAGTGTTATGGCAAAACAGAGAAGGCAGCTCCCATGTCCACAAGAAATGACATGGACTTATCTATTCCTGCAGCATTACCCTGGGTTTGGTGAGGATGATGGGGGTCTCCAAGTTGAGGCTGTGTCAGCCGTCCATGATGTTCAGGAGTTCGAGCGGCGGGACCGTCTGGCTAGACAGACTCCCATCTGGGTGGCTCATCTTCCACACAGAGACATTGAGGATAAGCCTGTTGCCCAAAGGGCAACTATTAGGGCAGGGATCAGTGGGCAGCCATGGGCAGGGGCCCTGCTGGGACCAGCAACCTTGCTTACCACACTTAAAGCAAGCTGCTGGTAGGATTCCTTTTTGTGGCTTGGACTTGGGCCAGGCACTTCCTGTGCCTTGCCTCTGTTGCTCTGCTAGCCTCAGAGGGACCAGAGAGGGGTCCTGAGAGAGGGGTGCCCCCAGGGTCAGGTAGGAGGAGAACAGAGATGGGGGTCGGGTGATGGAGAAAAGATCAGGAGTGGAGGGTTTAGCTGAGGTTTCTCTAGCCAAAAAAGGGTCTGCGCCATGTAGCAGGCGACACAGAGATTAGGATGGGAGCGCAAATAACTAGAAGCTCTGAATATAAGGGATCTCCAACCTGTTCTTTTGGCAATAGTTAAATTGGTGAGGGTGTTAAAACCGAAAGTTCCTTCAAAGGGTTACCTGGCTCAATTATCCAGTGGGTTCTGTGGCCTGGCCACAGCAGAGAAGAAGAACAGTTTCTTCTTCTTTAGGGAGGGAGAGATTTCAGATAAGGCAACTCCAGGAGTGTTTTTCAATTAGGTTTAGATTCCTGTGCCTCTATGGCCATCCTCAGTCTTCGGGGTGGTCAGAGTTGAGAACTGGAGTCCCAAAACTCAAGCTCTGGCCATGGACGGATAAGAAAAGTGGATGTGCTTGGGACGTATCCACGGGCACACACGCACTCAGACAGAAAGAGGTCCCTGATGCAGCTGTGATTATGGACAGGGAGTCTCAGCAGAAAGAACTGAGGGAAGGTTGGAGGCAGGGAACATACCGCACTATGTGCCGAAAGTCGGAGGTCCTGGTTCTTTCTCGGAGGGGAAGGGGAGAGGAGCAGTCTTTGCAGACTTCAACTGCTCCTGAGTTTTGGCACCAAATGTTTTGGCACCAAATGTAAGGTATTTTCCCCGCCAAGGAAGAAGGAAGGGGCCGGAGCCATGAAGTGTGGAATAATAAAAAGCTTTATTGAGTACAGAGCACATCCCGCCCATGAGGTTTCTTTGCCCCGAGGACAGGGAAGTTGCATAGGGTGACCCGCATGGGAGATATTTAAAGGATCTCTAGAGTGGTTGAGCTAATATGACGTGGTGAAATCTCACTGGCTGACGGATAGTCACTTTTTTCCAAAGAACACCTGGGAAGTTTCTTTTGGAGCACCTGAGTGTGGGCGGTCCTAGCCAAAGTTTCCGGGTCTGGGTTCCTCATGTGACCATCACCCATTGCTGACCACCTCACAGCCAGTTTCAGCTTTCAATTCAAAGCAATCTCTTTTGTGTTGAAACCATTTTGCCCTTGAGCTTAAAACTTTGGGGCATCAAAGACCCCATATATGGAGACGAGGTATTTTTTTTTACAATTTGAAAATTTTAATAACATAATAAGTATGTTTTCCTTTTTTCATTTTAGTTTTCATCACTTACATTAGTCCAGATTTTTAACCAAGGTTTAAATATATTTGTTGCCAACTATCTAATCTTATACCATCCATGTACTTGAATATCTTCTTAAAGCATTTGAGACCACCCATGAATTATCATTTACAACCAGTATTAATCAAATAGACTACAATATGCTAAAAACAAAACAACCTGACCATTTCTTTTTCATTTCTGTTTCAAATGTTCCTTTTATTTCTTTTATAAATACAAGTCTTAGTAAGTTGGGCAGATCAAAACAGGTTCTGCTCTAAAAGTCATTTAGAAGCACACACTATGGAAATTTCACTGTCTTTTAGCTGCATCAGTTGAAATGAATCTTGCTCATTGTTACAGCAGAGCAAGGCAATGATTACATTCATTACTTTCCTGATAGCCCTTGGGTCAGATATCTTTATCTCATCATCCTAATTACCTAACTGTAAGAAGGTAAGAAAATGTAGAACAATAGAATGTTTAGAAAATTCCAATCTATTACAGGATTTATTCTCCTAGACAAAGAAAAGTAAATTTCAATATTCAGGGGCTGACGATAACATTTTAAATTTCTGTGATGCTTTAGGAAAAATTCACTCAAAGGTGGATGTTACAGCAGTTTAATTTCTATTGGTGTCAGCATACCTTATACAGCCTTGTCCTTTTCAAGGATTAACTTTTTATTTTTGAGCTGACTGGTTATAGAAACTTCTTACAAAGAAGTAAGAATACTGAGAAAATGACAAAAAGGGAGTGAAACACCCATTAGTAAAAATATTTATACTATTGTGACCCCTAAGAAGGAATCCTTGACATTCCAAAAAACACTGGGGTCCCCAGCATGTTTTTAACTGTCTGTTCGCTGAACTATGTTGGAACAAAGCTCCCACCCTCTAGCATATATGAAGCTTACAAAAGAATCTAAGTCATATGCTTCATCAGTTCTCTAGATCCTATTAGCTGCTGGGTCCTGGGGATTTTGCCATTTTTCACTGTGATCGGGGAGCCTATTTTGATTATAACATCTACTCTCAGAACTCTCACTATAGAAAAAAAGAAAACAATCCAAAAACAAACAAATAAACAGTACTTTAAGATACTAGTGTTCTTTTAAAAGTATTTCTTAATGGTTTACTGAATGGACTTTATATACCAGTGTTAGTCCATTTTCACCAATTTAAGTGTATGTTCTCCACAGCTTTTTATTATATAATAATAATAATATGGTATATACCATTTATTAAATATTTAATTTATCTCAGGCATTGTACTCAAAAAAAATTTAGCAGTGGTCCACAGCAGACATAAAAACAAAGGTTTAGAGAAATGAAGCCATTAGCCTAAATTAATAATACTTAAAAGATGTCAGTGATAGAAAAAGAATGTGAAACAAAATGATCTATCAGATTCCAAAAGTTCAAATTTAGTCATTATAACATACTGCATTTCTGGTAAAAATTCTGCATGCCACAAAATTATAATCCAGAAAAAATAAAATGTTGGCTAAAATAGTGAAACATTGAGATTGTAAAGGGAATCAAAAGGTAACACCTATATTTGCATTCAAGTTTGAATAAAAACAATAATTATTAAATGAGTAACAGAAACAATAGCGATCACTTAGGTTGACATACTAAAGAATTTATATTTAACCCTGGACAGTTGGCTTAGTGCATAGAGCTTCAGCCCAGTGTATAGATGGCCTGGGTTTGATTCCCAGCCAAGGCACACAAGAAGAGAGACTACTGCTTCTCTCTTTTTCCCTCTCTCCCTTCTCTACCTCTTCCCCTTCCACAGCCAGTGGCTTGATTGGTTCGAGTGTCAGCCCTGGATGCTGAGGATAGATTGGTTGGTCTGAGTGTGTCAGCCTCAGGAACTAAAAATAGCTTGGTTTATTGAGCATCAGCCCCAGATGGGTAAGGGAGGCAGTTGTCATGTAGATCCAGGTTGGAGCACATGCAGGAGTCTGTCTCACTATATCCCCTCCTCTCACTTAAGAAAAAAAAAAGAGAATTGACATTTAAACTATTGAATTAGAAATAGCCCTCATCACCACCAGGAAGAAAATGATGCATATATAATGCACACCTTCACATCATATCAGTTCTCTTACAAATGATCATTTTTCTTTTAAAAAATTTAAATATGCTTTTGTTTTATTTATTGATTTTAGAAAGAAAGAGGAAGCAAGGAAGAGAAAAACATTGATTGATTTGTTGTTCTAGTTATTTATACATTCATCATTCATTGGTTGATTCTTTATGTGCCCTGACGGGCTATTGGTGTGTTCAGATGACACTCTAACTAACTGATCTACCCTGCCAGGACTACAAATGATTGCTTTTTAAATACTCAATACATGTAACATATAGTTATTTAAAAGTGTTTAATTTTTGTCTTCTAACAGAAGAGATTTTTGGTCATGATTCTGTTTTCTGCGTTCTATGTAAGAAATTTTGGTAAAATACATCAAATAAAAACATTACAAATGTAGTTATTTTAAAATTAAAAGTTCTTTTATAGAAAAAATTACAACTTCTAAATTGTTAAAGATATTCTTCTAAAATTGTTTAAAAGATTATAGTGGCAACAACATGCAACTAATAGTAATGAAACTGCATAAAAGGGATCTCTGAATTCATAAATTACCCAGTGAAATCTATCATTTTGATAGAATTTTAGGAACAGTTTTTAAAGTAATTTCACACTATGATGCACAGTTTTTTACCAAGTTTTTAAATTGCCTTATATGAAGACAATATGATAAAGAAGGAGACATAAACAGCTAAATCATTTATAAAGACTGAGAAGGTATGTTTGTCAGTGGTTAACAACATATATGATTGTTATTTAAATGTGACAGAAATGGAAACAATTTCAACTTTGGGGTCAATTAATGGTATGAATTCTAAACATATGCTTTCTATTAGTTTGTATTTCAAGTATTGATTAAAATATTTTGTGTTTACAAATTTCAAGTTCAAGAACACAAGAACTTATACCTCCTTTTGTATAGATCATGATTGGAGCTCAGTTTTTATGCCTAAAAAATATATCCAATATTATAGAGTTAATTTAACTTTATTAAAATATGACTTAATATATATTTTTAGTGTGCTACAAATTATATTTAACATTTTGAACAAATAATATAGTAATATAGTTATTTTATATGGCAAAGGAAAAATAGATTGCATATGGATTTACTGATCAGCTACACTTAAGAGGGAAAAAGTATTCTGATCCAAAGAATGTTGCTGGCTTATAAAAGTTGAAAAACTAAAACGAATGAACAAACAAACAAAAACAAGGAAATACAGGGTGGGGCAAAGTAAGTTTACAGTCGTGATTTCTCAAAACACAGAGTTTATTCTTGTATTATTTTTAATTATTGTATTATTTATTTATTAACCTACTTTTGCCCCACACAGTACATTCTTCTCCCTGAGAGGCTCTAGGAAAGATTGTTGCCCAGTTGACATGTTTATTTTAGCCAATGAGAATATTCCTTATTTTTTTCCTGCTTTTTCCAAGTGAGAGGGGGGAGATAGAGAAACAGATTTGTTCATGCCTGCTGACCGAGATCCACCTGGCAACCCCGTCTGGAACAGATGCTCTGCCCATCTGGCACCACACTCACAACCCAGTTCCTTTACTCCTGAGGTGAAGGCTCCACAGAACCATACTCAATACCCGGGGCTGAAGCACTGAAATCAATGGAGCTATGGCATCAGGAGGAGAAGGGAGAGAGAGAAGGGGGAGAAGGAAGAGGGGTGAAGAAACAGATGGTCGCTTCTCCTGTGTGCCTTGACCGGGAATAGAACATGGGACTTCCATATGCTGGGCTGATGCTTTACCACTGTGCCAACCAGCCAGGGCCTAGACTTATTTCTTATTTCTAACTTCCAAATTCAAATTGTTTTAAGCCAGAGAGTTGTGTGGTAATTTTCTATAACAGCCACAGAATACAAAATTTTACCCCAAATAAAATATCTTCAAGAAGTCAAAACTAAAGTCATTTACTTTCTTAAAATAAAGTATATAAAGGTGAATTTCTTATATTCCCTATCTTTAACTGAGACATTAAATTAATTCATGCATCTTTAAATTTTAAGTGCCAGCTTCAAATAATTAAAACTTATTTGTTCAATAGGTGTTTCATACCTAAACTAAAGAAATGATTAACTATATAATAACTATATTAAATGCACATTATTATAATTCAGACTAGTTAATTAGTTTATATGTGATGAATTTCCACAGAGAAGAGTAAAAGGTCAGTACTAGGATTGAACTAAGCTTACCACTGTTTTGTGTTTAAGGAGATATCAAATAGGTAAGATTAATAAAACTGAGAAATAAAGAAGCAGAACATTTTCTAAACCACCGATTTTTCTAAATAGCACTAGATTCTTTGTGCACTAAAGTAAAAATTTTTATGGAAAGAAACTTGCAGCTTGAAGAAAATAGAAAATAAAGGCCCTGGCTGGTTGGCTCAGTGGTAGAGCGTTGGCCTGGCGTACAGAAGTCCCCGGTTTGATTCCAGGCCAGGGCACACAGAAGCACCCATTTGCTTCTCCACCCCCCTCCTTCCTCTCTGTCTCTCTCTTCCCCTCCCACAGCCAAGGCTCCATTGGAGCAAAGATGGCCCAGGCGCTGGGGATGGCTCCTTGGCCTCTGTCCCAGGCACTAGAGTGGCTTTGGTCTTGGCAGAGCGACGCCCCGGAGGGGCAGAGCATCGCCCCCTGGTGGGCAGAGCATCGGCCCTGGTGGGCGTGCCGGGTGGATCCTGGTCGGGCGCATGCGGGAGTCTGTCTGACTGTTTCTCCCCATTTCCAGCTTCAGAAAAATACAAAAAAAAAAAAAAAAGAAAATAAAGAACCAACTACATGTAGTACAGAAACTGTTAAGCCTAATCCAGAGGGACCGGAAACATTGAAGACACGAACAAAATTCGTTGATTATACACCAAAGCTTTATTGTCTAGCTTGGCCAAGCGGCGGCTCCTCCAATAGTGGTCTGAGGGAGTGCACGCTGGCCCTTTGTTCTACTTAGTTTTTATAGTTTTGTAAGTGGGAAGTACAGAAGCAAAAATTGTAATTAGAAGCCCCTTACCACTATTGGTTATAGTCATATGTCCTTTAACATGATAGGACCACGTTCAATTTGCAAGCCATACATTATTTTGGAGAAAACAAAATTTACAAGTCAACACAATGGTAGGAAGATGTCTCTTTACATATTAAAAGGCATTTCCATATTATCTAGTGTTCATCTGCTATCTCTCTGTCCAGAGTCACACGTGTTAACGACATGCATTTACATAGGAGAGGTAGTTTATGTGGGGACAAATGCCCGCAAATGGCTCATAGTTATAAAAAAAGGTTTATTTTGGCTTTTCTCTTCCTGCACCTGGCTAGCCATTCACCCCTTTCCCCACATGTGTGGTGGAATGTCTGGGGAATCCATGTTTTCCTCCCCTCTGCATTTACAATACAATGCCAAGGGCCATCCTGGTTATGCCAATCACACACTATTGAGAGTACAAAGACTATTCTCACAATTTCTCTCCACACCTTAACCCAAATTAATAAAATGTTCTCCAAGCCTTTTAAAATATTAATATTAATTCTGTAGTTTTTGGTACCTTACAACACCTGCAGATGACGTGGCTCAGTGGCTCCTCAGAAAGGATGATAGTAACTAATAAAATAAGAATGTCAACATATGGCTTTGGAGATACAAATAAATGATAGATGTTTAGAATATATAGATTTAAGAATTTATGCACATTTATATAGACACCTTTAATTAGTAATCACATACATATATATGGGGAACAATTTTATATTGAAATTTATAAAATATTTAAAATATTTTCTCTGGAAGAACTAGATTTTCCCATACATTTTAAAATAATTTAGATAGTTAGAATATTCTCTTGTACATCATGTTCCTTAATTCTTTTGTATTATTAACTACTAAATCTCTTTCAAGTTTCTATTAATTTTGGTTTTATCTCTGCTAGGAAACTTTCCTACAACCTTCTGTGGATACTGCTGGAATAACCACTGGAATGCCCTATGTGGCTACAATATGATAAATATGAAACTCACTACACCAAGAATGGTGATTTAATCAGCCTAATAGCATCAGGAGAGGCCCATTTTGCTTTTAGTAAAAAAATGTTTCTGCATTAAAAAACATAATATAGTCATAATAATAATGGTTAATTATGTTTTCCTATTGAAATATGTTTCTTGTTATTAGACAATACCAAAATTAGTATCATAGAAAGAGCCTGACCAGGTGGTGGTGCAGTGGATAGAGCGTCGGACTGGGATGCTGAGGACCCAGGTTCGAGACCCTGAGGTCGCCAGCTTGAGCATGGACTTATCTGGTTTGAGCAAAGCTCACCAGCTTGCACCCAAGGTCACTGGCTCGAGCAATGGGTTACTCAGTCTGCTGAAGGCCCGTGATCAAGGCACATATGCGAGAGCATTCAATGAACAACTAAGGTGTCGCAAAGTGCAACGAAAAACTAATGATTGATGCTTCTCATCTCTCCGTTCCTGTCTGACTCTCTCTCTCATCTCTGTAAAAAAAAAAAAAAAAAAAAAGTATCATAGAAAGCAAAGTATAAGTATGTAGAACAAGTTTCATTAACTAATATAGGGCAAGTAAATCTGCTATAAATCTACTAGTTAAAAAAATACAGTTGAACACATATCAATGGATTCTATATAAAAATATTTTTATGTATAAAAGTATAAAAGTTGAGAAAAAATTTAATATTTAAAATATTTTAAAATTTGTTATATTCTAGCACCTGAGGCAAGGCCGTGGAGCCATCCTCAGCACCAGGGCCAACTTTGCTCCAATGAAGCCTTGGCTGTGGGAGGGAAAGAGAGAGATAGAAAGAAAGGAAAGGAGAAAAGTGGAGAAGTAGATGGGCATTTCTTCTGTGTGCCCTGACCAGAATCAAACCTGAGACATCCATGTACTGGGCCAACACTCTAGAACTGAGCCACTGGCCAAGGCTATTTTCATATTATATCTTAATAAATGATTATCTCTTTAAATTTTCTAATTGTGTATGTATTTTAAAATATATTTATATATTCTTACATGTTATTAGAATATCAATGTATCAAGGCCAAAAAAAGTAAAAACCAAAAAACAATAACATAAAAAAATTGGTTTCTTTTCCAGGATCCAAGTTAAAATTGTATGGTTTAACAATTTTATAATTACTGTTTAGCTGGTATGCCATGATTTTAGAAATATATTTAATGAATAAATTATTGACATTTAATATATACCAAAATTGTGTGATGTATTAGTCACTATTTAAGGCTTATAATGTTGCATAACTAATTTAAATCTCACAACCAAACTTAAATTTATGCATAAGTATCCAGATTTACTGATTTAGAATCTAGCACTCAGATTAATTATGTACATAGTATACAGCATATACAGCAAGTAGATAATCTAGTTCTAATCAAGGTCTCTGAGCCTCAAGCCACATACGGTAGGAGGAGAAGGAAATAACAAGAGCTATCTTATAAACACCCATAAACACGTGATTGCCATCTGAAACATTGGTGGAATGAAAAAAAAAGTTATTTTTCTTTTCTAAGTTCTTCTGGCTGGTCTAACAATTAAATTAACATGGGACAAATTAACAGAAAAAATCACATTTAATTTTGTAAATAAAAATGTTTCAAAGATATAGGACATAGATGATCAAAGCAGGCTTTTAGACAAAAGAAACAAACAAACAAAATGATAAATTTTTGAAGAAATGACGAAACAGAAACTTACACTATGGTATCAATTAGTTAAGGAACTAAACAGTTTGTTTACATAGATTTCTCAGCTATGAATCCCTATTTCTGGTGACAAGGATGTTTACCACCTGGTGGAAGAAGGGTGCCTTTGACACGAGGATATTTATTTCCTGCTCTCAGTGGGACAGAGAAGAGGGTCAAAGTCCTTGCACTGCCTACTTTTCAAGTAACTTTAATTCAAAATTATTAATTTGACATTTTGGGCTATTTTGGAGGTGACCTCCTCCAAACCCCATTATCATCTATGTATAGGACAACAGAATTACTTGATCCAGGTTTAATTATTGGTCCTTGGTATATAATTAAATTCCATTAATTCTCTTTTTTTTCTCCTAACCTTCCTAGAGGCTAAGAGGAATACTTAAAGAACATAAGCAAGCAATAAAAAAATAAATATACTCTCAATTGATACTTTGCTCTGGACACTAACTTCATGTTCTACTAGAGAAAACTTCCACATTTTATCTGGGCAAGCTCTGAGACTTCTGCTTTTAAAGCCTCCATTATAAACTAATATAGCTCTTCAAGTTAATAATCCTTCTGATGCAGAGGCAGATTAAGGTCGGTTGAGGCCCCAGGTGCAGAAGAAAATATCTGGCCTCTTCTAAACAAGAGAGAGATAGGGAGAATAAAAATACTATTAACCATATATTTAAATAAATAAAAATATTAGGTACTATTAATGTTAAAATTGCACATGTAAAACCAAACTTGGTGTCATTAAAAAAAAGTGTAAAGTTGGGTTTTTCCAGAACCCTTCAGAAGTCAGGGCCCAGGGCATGGGCCCGGTGTGCTCACTATTAAATTCACCTATGTTCTGATGTCATTACAGTGGATTGGGAATTTTTTAATGTAGACTTGTCCTAATAGAGCTGAGGCCATTCGTGTAGTTCTTTCAAGTCCTGTATTGGTTTGCTTACCCCATCCCCGCCCAACCCCACATGACCCCTATGCTAATTTATCAGTCTCCAGCAATCTCCATTTCTGCAGGTTAGGTTGCAATCACTTTTGCTTTCATATAACATTCATGCTGAGGCCATAGACAGGCTCTTTTTTTTCTTATTATTTATTTATTTATTTATTTATTTAAAATTAATTTTAATGGGGTGACATTAATCAATTAGGGTACATATGTTCATAGAAAACATCTCCAGGTTATTTTGACATTTGATTTGCATACCCATCACCCAAAGTCATATAGTCTCCATTACCTTCTATCTGGTTTTCTTTGTGCCCCTCATTTTCTCCTACCTCTTCCCTTCTCCTGCCCACCCCCGGGAACCACCACACTCTTGGCCATGTCTCATTTTTATGTCCCACTTATGTATGGAGTCATATAGTTCTTATTTTTATCTGATTTACTGATTTCACTCAGTATAATGTTATCAAGTTCGATCCATGTTGTTGTAAATGATACGATGTCATCATTTCTTATGGCTGAGTAGTATTCCATAGTGTATATGTACCACATCTCCTTTATCCAGTCATCTATTAAAGGGATTTTTGGTTGTTTCCATGTCTTGGTCACTGTGAACAATGCTGCAATGAACATGGGGCTGCATGTGTCTTTACGTACCAGTGTCTTTGAATTATGGGGGTATATACTGAGTAGAGGGACTGCTGGGTCATATGGTAGTTCTATTTTTAATTTTTTGAGGAAGCACCATAGTTTCTTCCATAATGGTTGTACTACTTTACATTCCCACCAACAGTGGATGAGGGTTTCCTTTTCTCCACAGCCTCTCCAACACTTGCTATTACCTGTCTTGTTGATAATAGCTAATCTAATAGGTGTGAGGTGATATCTCACTGTAGTTTTGATTTGCATTTCTCTAATAGCTAATGAATATGAGCATCTTTTCATATAACTGTTGGCCATCTGTATTTCTTCCTGGGAGAAGTGTCTGTTCATGTCTTCTTCCCATTTTTTTATTGGATTGTTTGCTTGTTTGTTGTTGAGTTTTATAAGTTCTTTGTATATTTTGGATATTAGGCCCTGATCTGTACTGTTGTTTGAAAATACCATTTCCCATTTAGTTAGCTGTCTGTTTGTTTTGTTGTCAGTTTCTTTTGCTATGCAAAAGCTTCTTAGTCTTATGTAGTCCCATTCATTTATCTTTGCCTTCACTTCTCTTGACATTGGAGTCAAATTCATAAATTGTTCTTTGCAACCAAGGTTCATGAGTTTAGCACCTATGTTTTCTTTGTAATTTATTGTTTTAGGTATTATATTTAGGTTTGATCCATTTTTAATTTTAGTACAAGGGGACAAACTGTAGTCGAGTTTCATTCTTTTGCATGTGGTTTTCCAGTTTTCCCAGCACCATTTGTTGAAGAGGCTTTCTTTTCTCCATTGTGAGTTGTTGGCCCCTTTATCAAAAATTATTTGACCATATACATGTGGTTTTATTTATGGGTTTTCTATTCTGTTCCATTGACCTGAATATCTATTTTTCTGCCAATACCATGCTGTTTTGATTATTGTGTCTCTATAATATAGTTTAAAGTCAGGTATTGTAATGCCTCCAGCTTCCTTCTTTTTCCTTAGAATTGCTCTGGCTATTTGGGTTTTTTTATAGTTCCATATAAACCTGATGATTTTTTATTCCATTTCTTTAAAAAATGACATTGGAATTTTGATGGGAATGGCATTAAATTTGTATATCGCTTTAGGTAATATAGTCATTTTGACTATATTTTTCTTTCTATTCAAGAGCAAGGAATATTTTTCCATTTCATTATATCTGTTTTGATTTCCATTAACAATGCTTTATAGTTTTCATTATATAGTTTCTTTACATTCTTTGTTATGTTTATTCCTAGGTATTTTATTTTGTTTTTGTTGCTAATTCCATATGACCTTATGCTAATTTATTAGTTCCCAGCAATCCCCATTTCTTCAGGTTAGGCTGCAATTACTTTTGCTTCCATATAGCATTTATGCTGAGGTCATAGACAGGCTCTTTTTTTTTTAAATCTCTTTATTTATTTATTTACTTACTTATTTATTTTTAGGAGAAAGGAGGGGAGATAGTAAGGCAGACTCATGCATATGCTTCAACCAGGATTCACCCAGCAACCCCTTCTGGGGTCGATTCTCAAGTATCACTTTTAACATCTGAAGCTGATGTACTCCAATGGAGTTATCCTCCTCACTCAGGGCCATTCTCAAACCAATTGAGCCGCTGGCTATGAGAGGGGAAGGTGGAGGGAAGAAAAAAGAAGAAGAGAAATAGATGGTCTCTTTCTTTTTTTTTAAATTTAGTGAGAAGCAGGGAGGCAGAGAGACAGACTTTCACATGGACCGCAACTGGAATCCACTGCAAGCCCCATCTGAGGCCAATGCTGAGTCTATCTGGGGCCGTTGCTCTGTTGCTTGACAATCAAGCAATTTCAGCACCTGAGGCATGTCATGGAGCCATCCTTAGTGCCAAGACCTAATTGCTCAAACCATTTGAGCCATGGCTGTGGGAGGGGGAGAGAGTAAAAGGGAAAAGTGAGGGGATAGGGTGGAGAAGCAGATGGTCACTTCTGTGTTCCCTGACTGGAAATCAAACCCAGGACTTCAACACATCCGGCTGACACTCTACCACTGAGTCAAGGGGCTAAGGCTGAAGACAATATTTCTTTAAAGCAGGAAGAATAGCTGATCTGAGAAGTGTTCATTTAGAATATAACAAATGACCTAATTGAAGATGGCTACATCTCATTCTTAGGCATAGTGTGAAGTCTTTACCAAATTCACCGACAGTTTTTTCTACAGAGGCTCCAATGCGGTTAGCTAGTTTAGGATGTTTATATCTATATATCTATATCTATATATCTATATTTATCTATAGATATAGATATATGTATGTATACAATTTACATACTAGTTAGATATCAAAAATCACTTAGACTCGCAGAATCAAGTATTTGGTGCTCTTTACGAAAATCATTTGCTTTTATCTGCCTCTCCCCAATTCTCAGAATGATTAATTTTAAATTTAATGAAAACTGCAATTTATTGCTCAGCTTTTATAATTTCTAAACTCTAAAGCACATATCCTATGACCAACGGCTTTTTAATCATAATTTTTCTGGAAGCAAAGCTGGTATTTAATTAAAAAGTAGATTGAAAAGCCTACAGGTTAATTTATACTATTTCTTTTTGCACTGATTTATAGATGATCTGTTTAACAGAGCACATTTGTTTTATTTAATTAAGTTATATTCAAGTTTTTCCTAAAGTACTAAAAACTCCATGGTAGAATAGTAAATAAAATAAATAATCTAATACATCTTTGGAGTAGTTAAAATTTCAATTTCACATTTGGTTTAATTAAATTAAAAGATACTAGTGTGTTCTCACCACTTAGCTCAGCACTGCTTTTCAACCTCTGGTCTGTAGACTGATACTGGTCTGTCAGAAATTTCATACCAGGCTGTGAAAGAATTAACAGCCCTGATATTATATGAGGACTCACAGTTTCTTCAGTAAAACAGAATACTATGCTGTCTATTCTTATGCTTGCATTGTAATTCAATTTATAATATTTCAAATTCTTTGTTCATACCTCAGCATGAGAGTGGAGTTCCATGATGATGAGTTATCTCCCCCTGAGACTTAGGAACTCTACTACATTTTGTCATTATAATAGCCTAAATTTTATCTTCAACCTTCTGGTTTCCTATAAAATCATTAATTCATTTATTTTGGCAAAAACATATGTAATAATATATAATATGTTGTATCCATTTTAATAAGATCTAATAATACAAATATTTAAGACAATAAAGAAAAAATAACTAATTGTAGTTTGAGTGTGACTTTTGATAATAAATTTACATTCCTCAAATCCGATATGAAATTTAATAACTTTAAAATGTTAAAGGTTTTACAGTAAGGTACATGTTGTTTATTTTGAATCTTTAGCATTTAACATATTTATTGCTCAGTAAAAAATTGTTGAATCATTGAGTGATCACATGAATAAAATAATAATTTGTTATCTGCTCTGAATGGTTAGACTTAATAAGCATCGATAAATCAAGAGTAGTAGAATAAAATTAAAATAACGATTAGAATTGCTAACTTTAATTTTATTTATTTCTCTTTTTTCACTTTTTAAATAAGAGAACTTAGAATCATATAACACTAAGATGGCAGATAATATTTTATAACAAGTTTGAATATGTTAAGTTCTGAGTTTGTTCAAAATATCCGTTACATTCAAATAGAACTTGATTCTTGATTACTTTAAAAGTCAAGTTTATTTGAGCTGTGTGCTATTCTGGCACTAAGGTAGAAAAAAAACTCTTCTTATTGATCTATGTGTGTTAGATGTTGCCTATGTTCAAAGGCAAAAGGTGCAGCCTAGTTCTGACAGTGGGCTATCACCAGCTGTTCATGTTGTAGGAACTCAGATTTTGTTACTCAGGTATAGAATGGTTCATTTCTGTTCTGTATTATTTAGTTCATTTTTGGATGCATAGCAGACAGTTTCCCAATCTGTATTTCTCTGGTAGATCAACAGAAAGATATCAAAATAGCATACATTGATCTTAATTTCTTTTCCAAGATGCTTATTTAAATTCATAGCAAGGACTAAATTTGAATCCATAGTATAAAATTTTATTTAGACTACAAATCTTATTATACCCAAAGTATTATGTAACTCAGTCTCAATTGATGTGATAGTAGAGATAATGGCAGTTTCAAAGGACCCAAAATCCTTTAAATTTGTGGTCTTGATGGGAGAGAGTTAAGAATTAATTTAAACATTAAGGTACTTTTTTTTTTTATGGTCACCAGTGTCTCAGGATGTCAGCTATTTGGCCTCTCAGCTCTCATGTAATGTAAGTTTAGAGATGCTAGTTTTAAATGAGACTGTTTTAAATGTATTAGATTTAAATCTTGAAAGTCTAAGACCATACCTCAGACAGGTTCCTAGGTGAGTACTATGTTCTTTTCCAACCATTTAAAAATTTAAAATATACTGATAACTTTCTAAATAATTTCTGAAGGTCAGACTGTGTGAAAATTTAGATACATACACATGATCTCTATATTTGCATGTCTTACAAAAACCTGAAATTTAATTAGTCCAAAACAGAGCTCTGGTCTCTAAATCAACATTGTATCAATATATTTTCTCTATCCATGTTTGTCATACCAGCAAATGACTTCATCACGCATACTGTTTTTGTTTTTTTTTGTTTTGTTTTGTTTTGTTTTTTTCTTCTGAAGCTGGAAATGGGGAGGCAGTCAGACAGACTCCTGCATGCGCCCGACTAGGATCCACCTGGCATGCCCACCAGGGGGCGATGCTCTGCCCCTCCGGGGAGTCGCTCTGTTACGACCAGAGCCACTCTAGCGCCTGGGGCAGAGGCCAAGGAGCCATCCCCAGCACCGGGGCCATCTTTTGCTCCAATGGAGCCTCAGCTGTGGGAGGGGAAGAGAGAGACAGAGAGGAAGGAGAGGGGGAGGGGTGGAGAAGCAGATGGCTGCCTCTCCTGTGTGCCCTGGCCGGGAATCAAACTGGGGACTTCCGCACGCCAGGCCGACGCTCTACCACCGAGCCAACCAGGCAGGGCCATTGCATACTGTTTTTTAAGCCAAATGCCTGGATGTTACTGATGAGTAAGGATTAGGGGTTATCAGAACTGAATACCAATCAACCACTAATTTTTGTCAATTTCATCTACAAAATACATCTCCGTTATTTGATCCTTCTTTATTTCCTTTGCTCCCCCCTTTAAAAACCATCATTTCCATCTGGCCTGTACAAGGCTTTTTATGTACCTCATATTTTGCCACCAGATGACCACCATCCACAATCTATTTTTTATATTGCTATTTTCAAAAGCCAAACTCATTGTGTCAATTGTATACTTAGATTTTCAACTAGTTCTTATTGCTCTTACATTAAGAGCCAAATTCTTAACACAACATGGAAAAAATGGAAATAAAGAAGGAAAAAAAATGAAGGAAAGAAAGAAAGGAGGGAAAAATGAGAGAAAGGGTGAGGTTACATGATTTTGACTTTAGTGATCAAAGTGATTTCATTCTGTCCATCTCATTGTATTTAAGCCATATTAGTTTTATCTAATTTCTTCCAGATTTTCAATTGCTTTGTTTTCTAGATTTGCAATGCTCTTTATCACTCCTCTCTTCTCTTCAATTGGATTGCTTCTACATCTTTGGAACATTGTTTCCTTAGATAAAACTACTTGCCTTTTCTAAATCACATCCCTTTACATAATATCAAAATACCATGTATACTTTATTCTCATAACACTTATCATTATTTAAGTCAACTGCATGATTATTTGCTTAAGTTTGTTTTTCACACAAGATTGTGAACTGTATAAGAACAAGGGCTTTGTATGTTTACCATTCTTATCTCCAAATCTTTGCTGATGTCTTCTACTTAGCCAACTTTGAGTATATATAATTGTTGGTAAAATACAAATACCTGTGTCCCATCAAGTATTTGTCCCATCAGGTAAAGTTACTTGATAGGACTCTCAAGGAGAGGAGAGAAAACACAGTTTTGAGACAAAGTATCATTGGTGATTGGTATGTTTGCAATACTTGAGAAAAGAGCAGTTGTTTGCAATGGTTGAGAATTGAATATGCAAATAAGAAAGTCTCTGATACAAAGTCACACATCTGAGACATAAACAGGAATCCTCATAAGAGTGCACCACCCCCCACCATGCAACAGTCAAGGGTGTGGGGAAAAGCTTAGTCTTAAAAAGGCGGTGAGAAGATCTTAGTCTTAAAAGTTTGGGGAATATTTTAGACTTAAACTAAGCCCTAAGCTATAAGGACTTTGACAGTTTATAACCCATCTCCCACAAACGCCAACTGATAAAAAAAAAAGAAGCAGTTACTGAAGCTTCTTTCACATGCCATCTTGCTGTAAGTAAAAATATTGGGGTAGAAAAGAGACTATATAATATTGAAGGATTATGGACCAGAAGTGGCAGAGGAAGGTAAAGCAACTTACCTAAAATTACACAGGAGGCCCTGGCCAGTTGGTTCAGTAGAGCATTGACTTTGCCTGTAGTTGTCCCAGGTTTAATTCCCAGTCAGGACACACAAAAGAAGCAACCATTTGCTTCTCTATCCCTCCTCCTCCCCTTTTCTCTCCTCTATCTATCTATCTATCTATCTATCTATCTGTCTGTCTGTCTGTCTGTCTGTCTGTCTGTCTCTCTCCTCTCCTCCCCTCCCTCAACCATGGATTGCTCAGTTAGGAAGAACAGGCCTCAGGGACTGAGGATGGCTCCATGAAGACCATGCCTCAGGTGCTAAAATTAGCTGGGTTACAAGCATGGTCCCAGATGTGCAAAGCAACGACCCAAGATGAGGTTGCCGGGTGGATCCCATTCTGGGTGCATGCAGGATTCTGTCTCTTGATCTCCCTTCCTCTCACTTGGAAAAGAAGAAAAACATAAATAAATAAAATAAAAGTACAGAGGAGCTGCCTGTTTCCATGTCATGGGAACGAGCTTTAATATTAACAACCTTAATGAGAAATTATCCACTGAAATGGTTTTTCCTTTTTACCATATCAAAATTATATTTATTTTAGTTTCAGTGAGAAAAGAGACAGTTTTATTTTTCCTTTCATAACTATATTTTCTAGGGAGCAATAAAATGACACTTCAGCAAGGTGATTCTAAATGCAGACACCACTTTAGTTTTAGGAAAGACCTTTTATGAGAAAAGGCAATAAGCAAAAATAGCATTAAATGTTTTTCTTGCAACAGGCTATTAGAGAGAGAGCAGCACAACCAGAGCAGTGGGAGAGTCCCTGCTGAACTCCTTCCCTGAAAACTACACTCTGTATTAGGCTGCCTTAGCTTTCAACTGCATCTGTGAGCATCTGCGCTCTATTTCAATGCATTTTGTGCATCTGTTATTAAGACATCTCCCAAGAAGTCTGAAAGACCTAAGAGAACTTGTAACGGTGTTATGCTTTAGTAAAACTGAAAGTAATTAAGAGTACTTGATATGATTCACTAGTTCTGGGTCTGGGAGCAATTCATATTCTTTTCCATATAAATTAATGTTAATTGCTTCTTCTCTTTAAACCATTCTACTTTAGAAAAGGGTCCATAAGAACACTCTTTTTTTGGATTGTGGGGAAAACATGTACAGATTTTGTGATCATGAAAGGCCATGGTACTGTGAGATACCATAGCTTTTAATTCATAGTAGTCCAACAGTTGAGCAATTTGGGCCTGCGTTTACTTTGAGCATGAATTCTAAGTCATTAAAAAGTTTCACCTGCCAAAATATTGCTCATTACAGAAAATAATGCTGATAAAATTTAAACATTTTCATCTTAAGCTCCTGCACTTGGTACTTGAGTCTTATTAAGACAATTACAAGGCAATGAAATAGGAGGCATGACAAATTAATAGTTTCTAACTTAAATAAAAATCATAGGCTGTTCAATTTTATTTTCATGGTATTATATTAAAAAAAGATATGTTCAAAAAAATAGATGAATATTAATTTGCACAGTACTCTTTAAGAAAGTTCTTTTATTAACTTCTCCTAGCTTGAGTTTTTCTTTTTCTTTCAAAACACATTCAAATATTATTATTATTCAATAAAATTTATCTTAACTTTACCTCTCTTCTCTCTTCCTTGTAATCAGTTAAACTTTTTATACATATGTTCATAACATATTCTACATATTTCTACTTCGACTTTAACTTGATATATTTAATTAAGTAAGAGCATATAAATTTTTCTCACTAGTCTTTGAGATCTCAACAACAGAAACATTGTATGAGTCATATTTCTATATTCATGACCTTATAATGCAAAACCCAGAATGTTTATTGTCTGGTTCAATAGCTTGAGGTAAAGGATTAACTAAATGTTGTTATAAAACAAAATGTTCAATATAAGTGCACCAAGGCAAATTTATGTAATGTTACAATTGTAAAGAAAGTAAAGTTGGTTGAGATTAAATAATTGTAGATATAGCTTGAATTCTTAACTATGTTTTTTATCTGAAAACCTCCCATCTGATAATTACTATTTATTTTATTTTATTTATTTAATTAATTGTGTTTATATAGATTCTAGGGTCACCCCGAATGCATCCCCCCCATTCCCCTCAACATCTCCCTTACCCCTCTCCTTACAGCACCCTCCTCACTTCCCTTCAGGTTTATCTCATCCTATCATCCCCTTTCCCTCTGCTCTCTTTTCTTCTGGTCCCTTAGATCCCTCTGTCTCAATTCCATTCCTCAGTTCTCATTATTCCTTGGATTACTCACATGAGTAAGGTCATATATTTTTCTTTCTCTGCCTGGCGAATTTTACTCAACATAATAGTTTCCAGGTCCCTCCCTTTGTTGCAAAAAGTAATATTTTCTTCTTTTTCATAGCCCCATAGTATTCCATTCTGTATATGTACCATTGCTTTTTAATCACTCATCCACTGATGGACACTTGGGCTGTTTCCAGATCTTCGCTATTGTGAACAATGCTGCCATAAACACGGGGGTGCATTTCTTTTTTTCAGTCGGTGATATGGTGTCCCTGAGATATATTCCTATAAGTGGGATGGCTGGGTCAAAGGGTAGTTCCATTTCTAATTTTTTGAGGAATCTTCATACTGTTTCCTACAGTGGCTGCACCAGTCTGCATTCCCACCAGCAGTGCAGGAGGGTTCCCTTTTCTCCACATCCTCGCAGCACTTATTATGTATTGATTTGTTGATGAGCACCATTCTGACTGGTGTGAGATGATATCTCATTGCGGTTTTAATATGCATTTCTCTAATGATTAGTGATGTTGATTATTTTTTCATATGCTTATTGGCCATCTGTATGTCCTCTTTGGAGAAGTGTCTATTCATTTCTTTTGCCTATTTTTTGATTGGATTGTTTGTCTTCCTGGTGTTGAGTTTTACAAGTTCTATATAAATTTTGGTTATTAATCCCTTATCAGATGTATTGTCGAATATGTTCTCCCATTGTGTGGTTTGTCTTTTTATTCTGTTCATATTGTCTTTAGCTCTGCAAAAGCTTTTTAGTTTTGATATAGTCCCATTTGTTTATCTTGTCTTTCATTTTATTTGCCTGTGGAGATAAATCAGCAAATATATTGCTGTGATAGATGTCAATAAGCTTACTGCCTAAGTTTTCTTCTAGGATACTTATGGTTTCACGATATACATTTAAGTCCTTTATCCATTTTGAGTTTATTTTTGTGCATGGACTAAGTTGGTAGTCTAGTTTCATTTTTTTGCAGGTAGCTGTTCAGTTATCCCAGCACCATTTGTTAAAGAGAATGTCTTTACTTCACTGTATGCTCTTACCTCCTTTGTCAAATATCAATTGTCCATAAAAATGTGGGTTTATTTCTGGGTTCTCTGTTCTATTCTATTGATCTATAAGCCTGTTCTTATGCCAGTACCAAGCTGTTTTTAGTACAATGGCCTTGTAGTATAACTTGATATCAGAAAGTGTGATACCTCCCACTTTATTCTCCTTTTTCAAGAATGCTGAGACTATTCGTGTTCTTTTTTGGTTCCATATAAATTTTTGGAATATGTGTTTTATATCTTTAAAGTATGTCATTGGTATTTTAATAGATATTGCATTGAATTTATAAGTTGCTTTGGGTAATATAAACATTTTAATTATGTTTATTCTTCCTAACCATGAGCACGGTATATGCTTCCACTTGTTTGTGTCTTCCTTAATTTCTTTTATCAACGTTTTATAATTTTCTGAGTACAAGTCTGTAACCTCCTTGGTTAAATTTACTCCTAGGTACTTTAATTTTTTTTTTGTTGCAATAGTGAAGGCGATTGTTTCCTTAATTTCTCTTTCTGACAGTTCATTGTTTATGTATAAAAATGCCTCTGATTTATGTATATTAATTTTATATCCTGCCACTTTGCTGAATTTGTTTATTAGGTCCAGTAGCTTTTGACTGAGACTTTAGGCTTTTCTATATACAATATCATATCATCTGCAAATAATGATAGTTTTACTTCTTCTTTTCCAATTTGGATGCCTTTTATTTCTTCTTCTTTTCTGATTGCTATAGCTAAGACTTCCAGAACTATGTTGAATAAGAGTGGTGAAAGGAGGCACCCTTTCCTTGTTTCTGATTTTAGAGGAATTGCTTTTAATTTTTGTCCATTAATTATAATGTTGGCTGTGGGTTTGTCAAACATGGCCTTTATCATGTTGAGGTATGTCCCCTGTATTCCCACTTTGCTAAGAGTTTTGATCATGAATGAGTGCTGGATTTTATCAAATGCTTTTTCTGAATTTATTGAAATTACCATGTGATTTTTCTCCTTCATTTAGTTTATTTTGTAAATCACATTATTTGATTTACAAATGTTGTATCATCCTTGCCTCCCACTTGATCATGATGTATGATTTTTTTCATATATTACTGGATCCGGTTTGCTAATATTTTGTTGAGGATTTTAGCATCTATATTATTCAGGGATATTGGCCTATGATTTTCTTTCTTTGTGTTGTCTTTGCCTGGTTTTGGAATCAGAATTATGCTCACCTCATAAAAGGAAATTGAAAGTGTTTCTTTCTCCTGATTTTTTTGAAATAGCTTGAGAAAGATAGGAGTTAGTTCTTCTTTGAATATTTGGTAGAATTCACCAGTGAAGCCATCAGACCCAGGAGTTTTGTTTTTTGGGAGTTTTTTGAAAACTGTTTCAATCTCTTTTGTTGTAATCGGTCTGTTTAGGTTTTCTGATTGTTCCACATTGATTTTTGGAAGATTATATGTTTCAAGGAATTTGTCCATTTCACCTAGGTTGTTTAATTTTTTGGCATACTGTTCTTCATATTATTTTCTTACAATATTTTGTATTTCTGTTGTGTTGGTTGTTATTTCTCCACTCTCATTTCTAATTTTATTTATTTGAGTTCTCTTTCTTCTTTTTTTGATGAGTCTAGTTAAAGGTTCATTGATCTTGTTTACTCTTTCAAAGAACCAGCTCTTGGTTTCTTTGATCCTCTGTATTGTTTCTTTAGCTTCTATGTCATTTATTTTTGCTTTGATCTTTATTATTTTCTTCCTTCTACTACCTCTGGGCCTTACTTGCTGTTCTTTTTCTAGTTCTTTTAGATGAAGGGTTAGGTTGTTTATTTGAGCTTTTTCAACCGTCTTAAGGAATGCCTATAGTGATATGAGCTTCCCTCTTAGGATTGTTTTTGCTGTGTCCCATAAATTTAAGTTGTTGTTTGCTCATTATCATTTGTTTCTAGGAATTTTTTTATTTCTTCTTTGATTTTATTGTTAACCCATTCATTATTTAATAGCAGGCTATTTAATTTCCATGTGTTTAAATATTTTTTAGTTTTTCTGTTGTGATTGATTTCTAGTTTTATGCCATTGTATTCAGAGAAAATGTTTAATATGATTTTAATCTTCTTAAGTTTGCTGAGACTGCTTTTGTGTCCTAACATGTGGTCTATCTTAGAAAATGTACCATGAGCTCTTGAAAAGAATGTATATTCTACTGCCTTAGGGCAAAAGTTCTAAAGATATCTATTAAATCAAGTTGATTTAGTGTGTCCTTTAATTCTACTGTTTCTTTGTTAATCTTCTTTCTTGAGGATTTATTTAGTGATGTTAGTAGGGTATTGAAATCTCCTACTATTATAGTATAGCTCTTGATCTTGCCCTTTATATCCATCAAAGTCTACTTTATATATTTAGGTGTTACTATATTAGGTGCATAGATATTTATGATGGTTATATCTTTCTGTTGAATTGCTCCCTTTATTACTATGAAGTGACCTTTTTTATCCCTTACAATATTTTTTGTTTTAAAGTCCATTTTGATTGATATAAGTATTGCTACCCCAGCTTTTTTTTCACTTCCATTTGCAGAAATACTTTTTTTTTATCCTTTTACCTTCAATTTATGTGCATCTTTTGTTTTAAGGTATGTATCTTGTAGACAGCATAAGTATGGGACCTGTTTTCTTATCCAAGCAGCTACCTTATGTCTTTTGATTGGATCATTTAATCATTTACATTTAAGGTTATTATTTATATGTAGTTGTTTATTGCCATTTATTCTTTAAAGCTGTATTCCTCTTTTGCTATATTCTTTTCACACTCTGATCTGTTTACAAAAGGCCCTTTAACATTTCCTGTAGCATTGATTTGGTTGTAATAAATTCCTTGAGTGTTTTTTTTTTTTTGGTTTTGTTTTGTTTTGTTTGTCTGGGAAGCTTTTTATTTCTCCTTCAATTTTAAATGATAGCCTTGCTGGATAAAGTAGTCTTGGTTGTTGGCTCTTGTTCTGCACACTTTGAATATTTCTTGCCATTCCCTTCTGGCCTCAAGTGTTTCTGTTGAGAAGTTGGATGTCATCCTTACGGGGGCTCCTTTGCAGATGATACATAGCCTTCTTTTCTCTAGTAGCTTTTAATATTTTCTCTTTATCACTTAGCTTTTTTATTTTTATTATGATATGTCTTGGTGTAGGTCTTTTTTTGTTTCTCTTTAATGGAGTTCTTTGTACTTCTTGAACTTGTGAGACCCTTTCTTGCATCAATTTAGGGAAGTTCTCAGCTATGATTTGATTGAATAAAGTTTCTATCCCTTGTTCTTTCTCTTCTTCTTCAGGACCCTTATGATGTGGATGTTATTTCTCTTCATGTTGTCACAGAGCTCTCTAAGAGTTTTCTCAGATCTTTTGAGTCTCTTTGCTTTTTTCTGCTCTGATTCCGTGCCTTTGTTCATCTTGTCCTCCAACTCGCTGATTCAATCCTCAGCTTCATTCATCCTGCTTTTAATTTCTTCCATTGTGGTCTTTATTTTTGATATTGTATTTGTCGACTCCGATTGATTTTTTTTAATATTTCAATGTCCTTTTTTATACTTGCTATCTCTTTATTTAATTGTTCGTAATGACCATCCATTGTTGTTCTAAGATCCCTAAGCATCCTAACAATCATTATTCTAAAACAGGGGTCCCCAAATTATGGCCTGTGGCCCACATGCAGCCCCCCTGAAGCCATTTATCCAGCCCCCGCCACACTTCTGGAAAGGGCTCTCTTTCATTGGTGGTCAGTGAGAGGAGCATAGTTCCCATTGAAATACTGGTCAGTTTGTTGATTTAAATTTACTTGTTCTTTATTTTAAATATTGTATTCATTCCCATTTTGTTTTTTTACTTTAAAATAAGATATGTGCAGTGTGCATAGTGATTTGTTCATAGTTGTTTTTTTTTTAGTCCGGCCCTCCAATGGTCTGAGGGACAGTGAACTGGCCCCCTGTGTAAAAAGTTTGGGGACCCCTGTTCTAAACTCTGCATCTGTCAGTTTAGTTATTTCCATATTACTTTTTCCTTTTCTGGAGATTTCTCTTGTAGTTTTATTTGGATTGCACTTCTCTGTCTTCTCATTATGTCTTTTTGTTTTGGTGTGTTGTTTGTAGGGCTGGTTGAATCTAGGTTTGGTGTTGTCTGCCTCCAATTTTTAGTTGTGTTATTTCTAGGTCTTCTTGGGTTGGTATCAGCTGTTGTTTGTAATCCACTCTCACGTTTGGCTATTCTAGTAGAGCTGCTTTGAAGTTTTGATTTGTTTGTTTTCTTCTGAGTTATCTTGTTGGTAGTCTTGTTTACTGACCTCAGCAGGCTTATTTGAAACTGTATCCAGAAATGTAGTGGGTGTAACCTGAGAATCTGAAGGCCTGATCTGCCAGTTACTCTCTCTGGGGGTGGGGTGCTTTCTCCACTTCAGTAGGAGAATCTCAGATCTCCATGGAGACCAGAGTTACTGCCCCTCCTCCTTATTTTTTGTTTTCAGCTGTGTCTTCTTGCACTGATTGGAACTGGAGAGATATCTTGCGATGGATGACCTGGAACCAGTTTTCTTATGTTATGTGGAAGGATCAACCCCTCCCCCAGCTATGGCCATCTCCAGCACTGTATGAGTCAGCTTTTCAGGTCCTCCCATGCATTCCTCTGCCAGTCACCGTCTATCTCTCTCTCCTCCCTTTCCTTTTGGAAAATAAGCCAGCCCTTTCAACACACCTTGTTCCCAGGTTCCCAGGCAAGTGGCTGTAAGCAATATTTACTACTCCTTTGTTCCTGTAAGCAGAGGATACTCATCATTCTTTGGTGCTCCCTAAGAGACTCAGTGTGGCTTCTTCTCTGCTCCTTAGTTTTTGAGAGCTATTCTTGTAGACTACAGTTGTTTTTTCACACTGATTGTTCCTAAATTAATTTGAAATCCAGTTTGGTGGTGTGAGCTGGGAGTCTGTGCATCTGCTTATTCTGCTGTCGTCTTCCCCAAGCTCTTTGTTTTGCAGCTTCTTTAATGCACTTAGTGATAATTACTTTTTTTAAACATTCTGGTATCTTTGCTGAAGTTTTAAGAAAAGAGTGGTACATTTTATTTATTCAGGCAAATTTTTGGATATCTTTGAATTGACTAATCTCTCAATAGAAATATATATTTTGGTGGGTAATTATATCCTGCCATTTATTTCATAAAATAGTCCAAGATACATGCCTAGGAGATTCAAGAGTTTATTAAAATTTATTTACAGCAGAATTTGAAACAAAATTTATAAACTAAATTAATGTTTTCAACATAATTTGAATAGTTTTTAATATGCTTCATTAGGAGTTAATTGTGAAACCAATAAAATCGTAATAATAAATTGTATTAAAAATCTCATTAGCAGAAAATATGGGTCAAAGTGTTTGTGGTACAATAGCCAGTATTTAAAAAATCAAAAGTTTATCAGACTCATAGATACAGGGAGAGAATGGGTTGTTGTCAGAAAGGAGTGTGTTTGAGAGAATGGGTAGAAGATGAGACGGAACTTGTGGGAATTGGTGAAAAAGATAAAAGAATTAAGAAGTTCAAATTGGTAGTTACAAAATAATTAGAAAGATGTAAGTTATAGCATTAAGAATGTAGTTAATAATATTTTAAAACTGTATATAGTGTCAGATGGGAACTAGATTTATTAGGGTGATCACTTAGTAAGTTATATACTATCCAATCACTGGGTTATACACCTGAAACTAATATAATGCTGTATATCTACTGTTAATAAAAATAAAAACAATTTTTTTAAATGCCCAATATATAGAACCCTTCTTTAATACTTATTTTACACCCACTTCTTCTCCTGTAATACAATTGTGACAATCTTCTATGAGCCTAAGATCATATACAAAAGAAGCCTTTTTTGCCCAGCCATGTGTATGAAAGGAGTGTAGATTCACACTGGCAACTTATATAATGATCCAGACGTGTCTGTCACGGTGATGGTTATACTTCATGTAAACTTCATAATTCTTCATAAAATAATCTGCTTCAATTGCAAAAATGTTGAAACTTTTATTAAGTTACAAGAACATGTTGGTTACATCTGAATTTATCTTTTATTATTTTAGAATAAAGAATGCTAAGTTTTATCACTGTCTTTCTTTGTTTTGTTTCACAACATAACTCATATATAGTTCTTCAACATCATGCCTTTTTTTCTCTTCTGAAAATATCCAAAGTTTACCTAAGTTGAGTTTCCAGAGGTGGATAATTTTCTTGTCTAACACTTGAGTCAGTATCAGTTTTAAAA
Organism: Saccopteryx bilineata; assembly: GCF_036850765.1. Lineage (NCBI taxonomy): Eukaryota > Metazoa > Chordata > Mammalia > Chiroptera > Emballonuridae > Saccopteryx > Saccopteryx bilineata. The sequence continues at coordinate 94,002,714 of NC_089497.1, forward strand.
TTGCAGATATAGTGGTATTATACACATGCTAATATTACAGAGTGAAAAAATAATATTTTAAAGGCAAAAGTAAAAACATCCGGAAAACAAAGCCCATAAGCAGAAGCACATTTAGAGTAAGGTTAACTGTATAAAACTTAAAAAAAGGGGGAGGAGTCTTTTTTTTATTCCTGTGTGTAGTGGAACCAGAGAAGAGTGTCATAATCACAATAAAGGAAATAATTTGGGAGTTCTCTTTCAAACAAATAATTTGAAGAGGGACTGAGAAAAAGAATTTGCATGCTTAAGGAAAATTGATCAAGATTTAGATTACTCTGTTTACTTTGTGTAATGGGAGAAATAACAATTGGTTAGACTTCATTTAGGGAAGCGAGTACATAGCACAAGTGGCATGCATATAACAGGAAATACAATTTTATTGCCCTTGCCTTATCCCAGTCAACCTGTGATTCTGCATACATGCTGAGTTGGAGGATGGCAGAACTGTTGATGTACATCTTTTAATATAATTAAGGAATATGAAAAAGGGTGAATATTCTCAGAAGAAAATTTTGAAGGACACTTTCTAAACTCTAGGAGAAAGAAAACATCTCTCTCCTTTCCTCTCTCTTTAAAAAAAAGAAAGAAAAAGACAGTATATCTGCCAAAATATATAGTATTTCTTGTGTCTTGTCACCATAGAAAATCTTCTGCTGACACTTAAACCCATCATAAAAGAAATATCAGGAGGCCATTCTATCAAATATATGATTATCTAACCACTATGATGTACACCTAAAACAAATAAAAATAATATTGATGATAAACAGTAACTGAAAAATAAAAATTTTTCAAGTTATTCTAAATAAAAATTTAAGACAATTGAAAAGCAATTTAATTGTCTCTTAAATTTATATATGTATATTATATATATTGTATTATATAATTATAATTATATTATATATAATTATAATTATATTATATATAATTTATATTATATATTATATATATATATATTAGTAACATATATACTTTATTTCCCCAGGAATATGTTGTAGTTAAGTTAATATTTAAGCAAGAGACTGTTGATCTTTAGTTAAGTTAATATTTAAGCAAGAGACTGTTGATCTTTAGCTGCCTTAGCACCTAAATATTCTAATGCACATCTTACTTTTTAAAATGCATTGGATCTCCCAGTAGTTACTACCCTCAGGAGAAAAGATGAATGAAAAAGACACCAATGTCCACAATAGACAAAAAATAAATGAAAATAAAAGAACAGCAAGAGAAACCAAGAAAAATTAATTCATTCTTGTGTCATAAAATATTAAAAGACCTTGCCCTGACAATAAGTGTGGAGAGAAGCTATATTTGATAGAACATAACCAGTTATGATACACTCACCATAAGTCAAGTGAGAAATAACTGCAGACAAAACAAAGATAATAGCAGTGAGATGGGAAAAGCCACAACTACAAGAGACAGATTTAAGAAATATCAAAGAAAAACCAATAGGCCTTAACCATTAATTCAGTAGAGGAAGGGCAGGAGTGGCAGTGGTGACTGCAAAGAAAGAAAGAAAAGTGAGAAATATCTGCATTGATGAAAACATTCAACAAGGCAAAGAGGAGAGGAAAAAAGTTCAGTTTGAACTTGTTGAATTGGAACTACCTCTTGGGCATCCAATTTGAGAGTTCTCCTTGTTGTGAAGTACCATTCTGCTGGGTTTACATAGAGGCATCAAGTCCAAATAATTTTTTAAGTTTTATGAAAAGGGGAAGATTTATTAATATGCCAGCCGCATATGACTAACACGGGACATAGCTGACCCAAAATGTGCTGTGCAGTATACAGCCCTGAGGCAGGTTATATATCTTTGATCACACACAGGTTGGTGGGAAAAGGAGGAGGGCGGCGGAAGATGACACAATCATTAGCAAGCTTATAACATTCATCTATAGGATTTATAAAAATATTTCTGCATATTAAAATACACAAGGTTACATAATAGTGAAAAAATGTTGTGTTACATATTAAAAGACTTTCCCAAATTTTTTAGTGTTCATTTGTTATCCCTTTTTCTAGGTATATACATTAACTATATGCCTTCAGGATGGGAGGGGAAGCCTACATGGCACCAAAGGATAAGTGTTTGAGAATGACCCATTGAATAAAGGAGAGGAAAAGGGAAGGCCTGAGTAATCCTCCCTTTCCCCTCTTCATCTACAATACAATGCCATCGGCCATCCTGATCTGGTGTAAATCACACACAAGTATAAAAATCATATTTATAAAATCTCTCTGTATACTTAGCCTAAATTATAAAATGTCCTTTAACCTTCCTAGTAAAAGGGGGTTTTCTACACAGTATATCTCTGCAAGCCAGGAAACTCTCACATTCCTTTTCTCTCATTCCCTAAAGAAAGAAGAGGACAAGAAACTGAACTCTTTCTCCTAAAATATCAATATTAACTTTTCAATTCTTTAGTACTTTACCACATCCTAGGCAGTTAATTACATAAGTTCAGAACCTGAGAGTGATTAGGGCCACAAATGTAGATCTGGAAGACAGAAACACATGAACAGTTAACATATAGAAATTAATGAACTTTCCCAGGGAGAATGAATAAAAGCACAACAAAAAATATGTTTGTGAAAGAACCATAAATAACTCCAGGCTTGATGGGACAGAGGAAGAGAGTTGGGAAGAAGCCTGAAGAGAGGCAGCCAGGGAGATAGAAAACTCCAGGGGCTGCTTGTCACAGAAGACACAAATACGAGTGATAACCATAATGAAAGTCATTAGAGGTCACTTAAGCAAAAATAACTGAAAATTGTCCATGAAATTAGAGACTCCAACATTGGGATCAAATGGTTACAATAAGATAGTAAAAAGGGAATTTACCTTGAAATGTAAGGCAGAGGGAATGGAGGAGATCTAGAATGTGCCAGCTTAGCTCCCTTTCTTAAGTTCCCTGTACACTGGTCTTCTATTGATTATACAAATTAAATTACTCATGCCACTTTTCTTGCTCAGGGTGTCTAGTCCACATCTCTTTCCTTATTTACTCCGTAGATACACTGTAAGAATCAGTTAAGTTCCATTCTCCTTAGCCTATCCCTGACTTCTCTGCTCATGCTACTATTTATTTTTGAAGCACTATAAAAATTAGCACATAATTTATACATTGCAAGTGTCAGTTTGGGTTTGTTGTTTTAAACAGGAGATTATAACTATGTTACTTGACCAGAAAAACTGAGCCTATTGAAAGAATATAGTTGGGGAGAATACTATAGCAGAATGAGATAAAGGCATTTTAAAAAAAGCACAGAGATTTAAGTTAGAAACATTTGCAGCCAAAATCCATTCTTGAAATATAACTCAAACTGTCCAACACTAGTGGTGCAACTCTACCACCAGTAGCTCTGTGTCTGGACCATATTGCTGGTGATAACACCATAGTTGTTTCTGGGAACACCACCCAATTCACCAGGAAGTAGTCTTTATTATACCTGCTTCTATTGAGACACAGCTCCAAATTCAAACTCTTTCCCTGCTCTCACACTGGTTGAGCTCAGATTCTATGACAAGGTCATAAGTCTAAGAAGCTGAGAAACTGGTCTGGTATTTTCAGTTTTTATATCAGGAGACATGATCTACCTCTCACTGAGTTATACTTTTGACACAAATTATGGAAAATTCTGTCAAAGGAAGATGGGTGACTTAAACAGAAGTCATATTTATATAATATTTAATTTATTTTTCCCATAAGCATTTATTATTATTCATGTAGATTATAACTCTTTTAGTATATTAACCCAGTTTCATATTTCTTATCTCCCATTTGACCTACCATAATTCTTAGAATATGAGCACTTTATAGAATCCTACTGTAATTGATCACATTAATCTCTCTTTTTAATCCTTCATAATTTCATTTTTTTTTCAGATACACATAGTTGTGTGTTTTTTTTTTTCTGTTCCTCCCATTAAGAGATAAAATATATTTCTCTGATTCTTGACTTTGGGTTTGTCATGCAGTTTATTTAGTCAATAGGATCTAGCTAAAGCTCTGGCTGGTTGGCTCAGCTATAGAATATCGGCCCAATGTGTGGAAGTCCTGGTTAAATCCCTGTTAGGACACATAGGAGAAGCACCCATCTGCTTCTTTCCCTCTCCCCACTTTCCCTTTCTGCAGCCATGGTTCAAATGAGCAAGTTAGTCTGGGTACCAGGATGGCTCCATGGCCTTGCCACTGGCGTTAAAATAGCTTGGTTGCCAAACAATGGAGCAGCAGCCCCAGGTGGGTAGAACATTAGCCCCAGATGGGGCTTGTGGGTTGAATCCCAGTTGGGGTGCTTGCAGGAGTCTGTCTCTCTGCCTCTCTGCCTCTCACTTTATATATAAAAAAAAGAATCTAGCTAAAATAATTGTGCACCACTTTTATGCCTGGGCTTTAAGAGGCCTTTTCCATTTCCACTTGTGCTGCTGCCATTGCTGAATCAATATGCTCAGACTAAACCAAGTAAGTCCCTGGGCCCGGGTTAGGGAGGAAAACTATCAAAACAAAGTACAGTGGGTGATGCCCAGTTCTATCACTTGATCCAAATGAAAGCTGAACAAATACTGATGGTTATATACTGCTGATTTGATGGAGTTTGTTATGCAGAGGTTACTGATACAAATATGTGTAAGACATGTTTTTCACATGAAATAAAGGCCACATAAAAATGGTTTTAGACTTCACACTGAAATGGAATAAAATATCTGTCTTTGTATATATCACCTTTCAAAGCTTTTATAAAACTTTTTTTATTAAATTTATTGGGGTGACAATGGTTAATAAAACTATACAGTTTGGGGGGATATAATTCTACATTATTTGTAAGTGGTATTGTGTGTTCATCATCACAAGTCAAGACTCCTCCCGCAAATCCTTTTTTTAATAGCATTTTTTCTATACTGACTATCTTGTTTAGATTTGTTTTTATGTAAAAAATTAATTTTTTTTTTCCTTAGGTGTTATCTTAAGTCTAACAACCTCAATATTCCTGCCACATACTCAATTGTAAAGGTCTCAGCCCAAGGTTATCATGGACTGCGTCAAGTGAAAGTGAAAAAAAATAGTACCATGTTTGAAGTTCTAGCCTCTGAAGTTCAAACAAAAAATATTGAACTAAATTACAAGGATCTTTAGCTCACCATTACATGAATAAATGTATACATTTCATAGAGTCACTTGATATACCATACCTTGGGACCTATTGTACAAATTGACAGACCAATTTTTGCAAGGAAAACAATTAAGAAAACCAGAGGTCTAAACTTAAATTATATTGTCACTCTTTTGCTTGAAACTCATATGATTTATACTGATAGGATTTCAAGCACATATTAATTATCAGCAGGTAATTACTGCATATTTATCAATTAATACTGTAAAAAAGGCTAAAGAGAGAGAAGAAGTCACATCAAGGTAAATGTGCTAAAATTACATTGAACAAAAAATCATAAGTTAAAAAAATATACATGTCCAGGAAAAAAGTAAGTAGTACCACTCTTGTACATGTTGAGTTTATTGTACAAAATAAACCAGGGGTTGGGAACCTATTGCTCACAAGCTAAATGTGGCTCTTTTGATGGCTGCATCTGGCTAGCAGACAAATATTTAATAAAATAATAACATTAAAAATATAAAACATTCTCATGTATTACAATCCATTCATTTCCTACTGCTCATATTCATGGTTATGGGTGGCTAGAGCCAATCACAGCTGTCCTCCAGGACAACACAAAATTTTTATTGGATAATGCATAATGTACATGTGTCGTTGTGAGGTCAGGAAGTAAACTTCCCTCCATTTAATGAAGTAGTCAGGTAGCTAATTGCAGATGAAGAAGATGGCTAAAAGAAAAAAAGATGAGGAGTATCGTACTTTTCAGCAAGAATGGACAGAGGAATTCACCTTTGTGGAAAAGACAGGTTCTGCAGTGTATTTAATATGCAATGATAAAATTGCATTAATGAAACTGTCAAATATAAAGCGGCATTTTGACACATGCCATACTACATTTGCATCGATATATCCAGCAGAGGAAAGCAGGAAGAAAGCATGTCAAGAGCTACTGTGCAGAGTGCAAGCTAGTCAGCATCAACTCCGTGTTTGGACTCAACAAGGTGACTGAAATTTGGCTAGCTTTGCTGGTGATTTAGCAATTGTGAGAAATGGAAAGCCATTCACAGATGGGGAGTATGCCAAAACATTCATGCCTGATGTTGCCAGTGAACTTTTTGATGACTTTTCAGATAAATACAAAATAATCAAACAAAAGACATGCCTCTGTCAGCCAGAACTGTTCACAATTGTACCATTATGATGGCAAATCAAATTGAGGCAACACAAATGAAAGACATAAATGCAGCACCATTATTTTCTCTCACTTTGGATGACTCAACAGACATAAGCCATTTATCCCAGTTCAGCATGATTGCAAGGTATGCTGTCGGTGACACACTACATGAGAAAAGTCTTGCTGTTTTGTCTATGAAAGAGAAAACAAGAGGGGAGAATTTATTCAAGTCTTTCACTGAGTTTACTAAAGAAAAAAATCTACCAATGGATAAACTTATTTCGATGTGTACTGATAGTGCTCCGTGTATGGTGGGGAAAAACAGAGGATTTGTAGTGCTTCTTCATGAACATGAAAATAGATCCATCCTAAGTTTTCACTGCATCCTACATCAGGAGGCACTTTGTGCTCAAATGTGTGGCGAGCAGCTTGGTGAAGTGATGTCACTGGTCATTCAGGTTGTCAACTTTATTGTAGCCCGAGCTTTAAATGATCGCCAGTTTAAAACACTGCTGAATGAAGTTGGGAATAATTATCCTGGTCTGCTTCTGCACAGCAATGTGCTTTGGTTGTCAAGAGGGGAGGTGCTTAGCCATTTTGTGGATTGTCTGAGTGAAATCTGGACTTTTCTTGAAATGAAAAACATCGACCATCCTGAGTAAGCCAACACTGTGTGGCTCCTGAAGTTCTATTTTGTGGACATGACTGAACCAGCTCAATGTGAAAATGCAAGGCTTTGGAAATACAGTCTTATCCCTTCAACAAGCAGTGTTTCATTTGAAAAAAAGCTGGAACTCTTTATCACTGACATTGAAACATGTCATTTACTACACTTTGAAAAACTGGGAGAGTTTAAAGATGCATGGACAGCAAGTGACCCTGCTCAACATCTTGATCTCCAGCAGCTAGCAGGCTTCACATCTAATCTCCTGCAGTCATTCAAAGTGCATTTTGGAGAATTTCGTGTGTGCACTCGTCTTTTTAAGTTCATCACCCATCCACATGAGTGTGCAGTGGACAGCACTGAACTGAGTTATATCCCCAGTGTCTCCGTCAGAGATTTTGAGCTACAAGCTGCTGACCTGATGGCCTCAGACATGTGGGTGAATAAGTTCAAGTCAGTGAATGAAGATTTGGAAAGACTTGCACTACAGCAAGCAGAGTTGGCGAGCAAACACAAGTGGGGAGAAATGAAAAAACTTCAACCCTTGGACAAGCTGATTGTCAAAACTTGGAACATGCTTCGCATCACAAACCACATACTGCAGCATGGGAGTATTGCTGTACTGATAACGTTTGGCTCTACATATGCATGTGAGAAGTCTTTCTCACATCTAAAGAATGTTAAGACCAACCTATGATCACGTTTAATGGATGGAAGACTCAGCGCCTGCATTAAGCTTAAACTCACCACATATCAACCAGACTACCAAGCCATCAGCAAAACCATACAGCACCAGAAATCACATTAATAGTAAGAAATACTTTATTCATCATTGGTTAGCAACAGCATAACAACATTATTAAAAAGAATTCAGAGACTTATTGTACTTTAAAAGTGTTGGTCTTACATAAAATGCACACATTTACTTGTATTTAGTGTTAAACATATTGTATAACTCCCACGGAATTACATTTTGGCATTTATGGCTCTCTCAGCAAAAAAGGTTCCCGACCCCTGAGATAAACTCTATGTGATATATAATTGGAGCTGGAATCCTTTTTTTATTAAGATGAATTCTTGCCTTCCATTATAATCCCACCCACTAGAGAGATGACTGATGGGTAATTTTAGGCTTTTAGCTGCAGAGAAGAAACTGGCTTATTGCTTCATCTGTCAGATAAGCCACTTTGCAGTCATCTTCAACTTCATTAAAGCTTTTCCATCTTAAACAGAACACATTTCAATATGGAAAATAGGTTGTTTGGAGATATTTATGTTTCACCTCTCTTATTGTTTCATCTGTCCTATGTCAAATTTATACTCAGAACTCTTCAACAAAATCAATAATAAATTTGGCAGTATCACCTGCAACTGTTGAAAACAAGATAATTGGGCCTGGAACTTCAATCAGCTCTCTGTATCAAAACATTTTGTTTTCTTCCAAACTGACCCTAAACAAACTACAAATTAATGTTTTTGTCCTGTCCCTCCTTTTAGGAACTGACAGCAAGGCTTCCCTTCTCTAATATTAAATCATATACTGACTGATTTTGCTACTTAGTTTACGACTAGCACTTTAGGCACTAACTACAATGTTGTGGTCGTATTTTTCAGGGGCCAATCTTACTCAAAATAAATTTAAAGCATAATTAACTATAAGGCATCATATCATATTTTTAATATCCTTCACACTGAGAAAATAATGCAGTTTTAAATACTTTTTAAATGTTGATCCATGCCATATGAATATGACAATAAATAAATGATACAAGAATATTTAGGTGGACCTAAGGGAAGGACATTCCTGAAACTGTCGTTGTAAACAAATCTGTTTATTTAGTTAGCAAATTGGATAAATCATCTGAAAAGCTCCAAGATAGTGTATTTGCTTCTTTAAGAGGAATTAGTTATGAACTATGCTTATATCAGTTGCACTTACAGCAGTCTAGTCAGGGGAGAGAATCTTGGCAAGAACAATTTTATGTGTATATAAATATGACAAGGCAAAATGTAAAATGTATCAGCATATACTTTTCTGAGATGTTTTGAAATATCTTTACTTTTTAATGTACAGCAATTTTTAAATTTACTGAATTTAAAAAGATTTAGAGTATACCTCTTAAAATGTAAGTATAGCATGAGATACCAAGGAATCACTAAATTTATTTTCAGATTGAAAGTATATACGTGAGATGACGTCAGAGTAATGCTGTGGTAGGAAGCGATACCAATAAATCTCCCCCAAAACTCAACAAGATCTTCAACGAGAAACAGAAAAACCTATCCTTGGAGCCTCCAGATGTTTCACAATACACCCGAAGGTATGGTTGAGCGAAAAATTGGCTAAATATATAATCAAACCCCGAAGGAAATAAGGAGTAAGAAATGCTCTGCCTTCCTCACTAACCTAAAAAGGGTGGCTTTCACTGGGAACTGAGAATATAAAAACTAAGGCGGGCAAAGGGGGTGAATAGATCCAGGCCGCGGCACAAACGGCCGAACCAGGCTGTGGCACGGAGATCCAAGCCGAGGAAAAACTATTCCTCTGGCAACTCGGGCAATACAAGCTAACACTTGCACCAAACCCAGACAAAGAAAGACAAGTGGGGCAGCCATTTTCTCTGATCCCCTGGTCGGTGCGTGCAGATAGTGGGAGAGAGATTCCTTCCAAAGCCCCGGGAGTGGGCGCCCATGTTATCCCACAGAGAGGCAGACTCAGGGGCCTTTGTGTGGGCCAAAAGCAGAATCTCCAGGATGCCCTAGCACCCTGAAAAACCTGCAAATGGGAAGGGAGTGAGAGCCAATTCCAGTGCTGAAACTTTTCTGTGCAGGAGGGGGTTTCACTCACAGGGTGAGGTGGCTTGACTGATATCCTGGTCGATGCATACAGAGAGTTGGCAAGAGATTCCTCCCAGCACCTCAGGAGTGGGCGCCCATGTTATCCCACAGAGAGGCAGAGTCAGAGGCCTTTGTGTGGGCTGAAAGCGGAATCTCCGAACCTCCCCGGGAAAGCCGCGCACAGGGAGGGAGCGAGAGCCAATTCCAATGCTGGAACTTTTCCGTGTGGGTGGGGTTTCACTCGGAGTGAGAGGTGGCCGGCCTGATATCCTGGTCTGCGTGCGCAGATAGTGGGTGAGAGATTCCTCCAAGTGCCCCAGCAGGGCAGGGCACACCCATGTTATCCCACAGAGTGGCAGAGCCAGAGGTCTTTGAGTGGGCAGAAGCCCCGCCTGATTATGCTAGCAGCTCTGACTGACTGAGCCTTACCCAGATCCCTGTGCTGAGTGGGAATAGAGTGGGGAGTTGCCAGCTCTTTGAGCCTCTTACTATCCAGGCAGAGGCAGCAGCAACTCCATAGCTGGATTATCAGGCTACTAATTGAGGAAGGAAAGACTAGGAGAAAGGCTACAGGAACACGGACTCTCTCACTGGTGGAGCCTATAAATGCTAATGAGTCTCGACTGCCAACGAGACTAAAGCACAATACATGACATTGCCATAGAGACTTATCAACTGCAAACCTCTACCTGAGCGTGCCAAAGGGGCAGAACCCAGGGTACAGAGTCACCAACCAGGAAAAGGGAGAGAAAAGAAAAAGCAAGAAGATAACCTCTCAAAATCAAGAATAATCTGCAGGCTTTATAACCTATCCCATTTTATTATATTTGTTCATTTGTTTCTCTTCTTCATTCTTGATTATTTTCCTCCTCCAACTTGGTCATTTAACTCTCTGCAAGTCTTACTCTCTCCTCTCCTTGAACTACCCATAAGTGTTACATCTCCCATTATCTTTTCTTCCCTCTTCCTTTCTCTCTATGAGGGTTGCACTCCAAAACCCTTAACTCTCTTATTCTCTCTCTCTCCTCTTTTTTCTTTTTTCTTCTTTTAGTGCTACTCTCTTTTTTCTCTCTCTCTCTTTCTTTTTTCCCTCTATATTAGTTTCTTCCTTTCTCTTTTACGTCTCCTCTCATTCAAACCTCAATAACAAAAAATATCTTATCTGGGACTCAAATATATGTTTGTGGCATTTTGGGGTTTTTTTACTTCACCTTTTTAACACACTAGCAGTGCTCCCATCCCTGGCTCTCCATTTTATCTAGTTCTTGTTCCACTAAATACAATAGTAATTTTTTAATTTGTCCCCCCATTTTCCTGTTTCCCTCTAGTTCCTCTCATCATAACTCTTAGTCAACCAACACCTAAAAGCAAATCATTTTATTCTTGATCAAAATTTTTTTCTTATTTGCTTTTTTGTGGGTCCATAACCCCCCTTTTTTTCTTTTTTTTTCTTTTTTACCCCTTTATTACTTATCCCCAATTCAGACCCTCCATTACAGGCATTGTTTGTTCTATTTATTACAATATAATTCACAGTTCACCACAAGATTTTCTCAAGAAAGAGGGGAGAGGAGAGGAGAGGAAAAAAGAAGGGGGGAATAATTTCCTTTTTAAAATTTTTATTTTATTTTTCTTTATTTCATTATTAATTTTTTTTAAAAGAACAACTCTTTTCAATTTTTTATTTTTTTATCTTTTTATTCTTTATTAAATCTCATTAATACTATCAACAAAACCACCCTCAGATGCCATTAAGGAAGAGAAAATCGAATATCATGGATACAAAAGAAAGAGAGGTAACACAGCTAGATGAGGAAAAATCTATGGAGAAAAAATTTAATATAACAGAAACCTTGGAGCTAAATGACAGAGAATTTAAAATAGAAATCCTAAAAATCCTCTGAGATATACAAGAAAACACAGAAAGGCAGTTTAGGGAGCTCAGGAAACAACTCAATGAACACAAATAATATATTTCCAAGGAAATTGAAACTATAAAAACAAATCAAACAGAGATGAAAAACTCAATTCACGAGCTGAAAAATGAGGTAACAAGCTTAGCTAATAGAACAGGCCAGATAGAAGAGAGGATTAGTGAAATAGAAGACAAAGAACTTGAGGCACAACAGAGAGAAGAAGAAAGAGACTCAAAAATTAAAAAAAATAAGATTGCCCTACAAGAATTATCTGACTCCATCAAAAAGAATAACATAAGAATAATAGGTACATTAGAGGGAGAAGAGAGAGAAAATGGAATGGAGAACATACTCAAACAAATAATAGATGAGAACTTCCCAAGCCTGTGGAAAGAACTAAAGCCTCAAGTTCAAGAAGCAAACAGAACTTCAAGTTTTCTTAACCCCAACAAACCTACTTCAAGGCACATCATAATGAAATTAACACAAACCAACAGCAAAGAAAAAATTCTCAAGGCAGCCAGGGAAAAGAAGAATACAACATATAAAGGAAGGCCCATTAGATTATCATCAGATTTCTCAGCAGAAACTCTACAAGCTAGAAGAGAGTGGACCCCAATATTAAAGTCCTGAAAGAGAAGAACTTTCAGCCACGAATACTATACCCATCAAAGCTATCCTTCAAATATGAAGGAGAAATAAAAACATTCACAGATACAGAAAAGATGAGGGAATTTATCATCAGAAAACCCCCACTCCAGGAATTACTAAAGGGGGTTCTCCAATTAGATACAAAGAACAAAAAAAAAAAAACAGAGCCAGAAGTAAAAGCTCCAAGAAGAACACAATAAAACCAAATTTAAACTGTGACAACAACAAAAAGAAAGAGGGGGAGAAGATGGAGATTAACAGGAGCAAAGGACAATGGAGTGCAAAAGTACTCACAAAATAGTTCACTACAATGAACAGGGTAGGGACCCTTTTTATTACTTAAAGGTAACCACCATTGGAAAAACCACCACAGAAGCACATGAGATAAAAAAGATAGCAACAGAGAAAAGATGTACGGAATACAACCAAATAAAAAAAAAGATAGAAAAACAAAAGAGAAGGATCAAATAAGACACAAAACTAACAGAAAGCAATCTATAAAATGGGAATAGGGAACTCACAAGTGTCAATAATTACACTAAATGTAAATGGATTTAACTCACCAATAAAAAGGCACAGAGTAGCAGAATGGATTAAAAAAAAAAATCCAACTGTATGCTGCCTACAGGAAACACATCTAAGTAACAAGGATAAAAACAAATTCAAAGTGAAAGGCTGGAAAACAATACTCCAAGCAAATAACATCCAAAAAAAAAAAAAAGCAGGTGTAGCAATACTCATATCTGATAATGCTGACTACAAGACAGCAAAAATACTCAGAGACAAAAATGGCCATTTCATAATGGCTAAGGGGACACTGAATCAAGAAGATATAACAATTCTTAATATATATGCACCAAACCAAGGAACACCAAAATATATAAGACAGTTACTTATTGACCTTAAAACAAAAACTGACAAAAATAAAATCTTACTTGGAGACCTCAATATACCGCTGATGGCTCTAGATCGGTCATCCAAACAGAGAATCAACAAAGATATAGTGGCCTTAAATAAAACACTAGAGCACCTGGATATGATAGACATCTACAGGACATTTCATCCCAAAGTGCATGAATATACATTTTTCACCAGTGTACATGAATCATTCTCAAGAATTGACCACATGTTGGGCCACAAAAACAACATCAGCAAATTCAGAAAAATCAAAGTTGTACCTAGCATATTTTTTTATCATAAAGCCTTGAATCTAGAATTCAACTTCAAAAAAGGAAAAAAATCCCACAAAAATGTGGAAACTAAACAACATACTATTAAAAAATGAATGGGTTAAAGAAGAAATAAGTGCAGAGATCAAAAGATATATACAGACTAATGAAAATGACAATACGACATATCAGAATCTATGAAATGCAGCAAAAGCAGTGATAAGAGGGAAATTCATATCACTTCAGGCATATATGAACAAACAAGAGAGAGCCCAAGTGAACCACTTAACTTCACACCTTAAGGAACTAGAAAAAGAAGAACAAAGACAACCCAAAACCAGTCGAAGAAAGGAGATAATAAAAATCAGAGCAGAAATAAATAAATTAGAGAACAGAAAAAACTATAGAAAAAATTAATAGAACACGGAGCTGGTTCTTTGAAAAGATCAACAAAATTGACAAACCCTTGGCAAGACTTACCAAGGAAAAAAGAGAAAGAACTCATATAAACAAAATCCAAAATGAAAGAGGAGAAATCACCACAGACACCGTAGATATACAAAGAATTTTTGTAGAATACTATGAAAAACTTTATGCCACTAAATTCAACAACCTAGAAGAAATGGATAAATTCCTAGAACAATACAATCTTCCTAGACTGAGTCAAGAAGAATCAGAAAGCCTATACAGACCTATTAGTAGAGAAGAAATAGAAAAAACCATTAAAAACCTCCCCAAAAATAAAAGTCCAGGCCCAGATGGCTATACCAGCAAATTTTATCAAACATTCAAAGAAGACTTGTTTTCTATTCTACTCAAAGTTTTCCAAAAAATTGAAGAAGAAGCAATACTTCTGAACACATTTTATGAGGCCAACATAACCCTCATACCCAAACCAGGCAAGGATGGCACCAAAAAAAAAAAACTACGGACCAATATCTCCAATGGATACAGACGCTAAAATACTAAACAAAATACTAGCAAATCGAATACAACAACATATTAAAAAAATAATACATCATGATCAAGTGCGATTCATCCCAGAATCTCAAGGATGGTTCAACATACGTAAAACGGTTAACGTAATACACCATATCAACAAAACAAAGAACCAAAACCACATGATCTTATCAATAGATGTAGAAAAGGCTTTCAATAAAATACAACACAATTTTATGTTTAAGACTCTCAACAAAATGGTTATAGAAGGAAAATATCTCAACATAATAAAGGCCATATATGATAAACCATCAGCTAACATCATATTAAATGGCACTAAACTGAAGGCTTCCCCCCTTAAATCAGGAACAAGACAGGGTTGTCCACTCTCTCCACTCTTATTTAATGTGGTACTAGAGGTTCTAGCCAGAGCAATCAGACAAGACAAAGAAATAAAAGGCATTCATATCGAAAATGAAGAAGTAAAGGTATCACTTTTTGCCGATGATATGATCCTATACATCAAAAACCCCAAAGAATCCACAAAAAGACTACTAGAAACAAAAAGCCAATACAGTAAGGTCGCAGGATACAAAATTAACATACAGAAGTCAATAGCCTTTCTATAAGCCAACAATGAAACATTTGAGAACGAACTCAAAAGAATAATCCCCTTCACGATTGCAACAAAAAAAATAAAATACTTAGGAATAAACATAACAAAGAATGTAAAGGACTTATATAATGAAAACTATAAACCATTGTTAAGAGAAATCGAAAAAGATTTCATGAGATGGAAGAATATACCTTGTTCTTGGTTAGGAAGAATAAATATAATCAAGATGGCTATATTACCCAAAGCAATATACAAATTTAATGCAATTCCCATCAAAATTCCAATGACATTTTTTAAAGATATAGAGCAAAAACTCATCAGATTTATATAAAACTATAAAAAACCCCGAATAGCCAAAGCAATCCTAAAGAAAAAGAATGAAGCTGGGGGCATTACAATACCTGACTTCAAACTATATTATAGGGCCACGACAATCAAAACAGCATGGTATTGGCAGAAAAATAGACACTCAGACCAATGGAACAGAATAGAAAGTACAGAAATTAAACCACATATATATAGTCAAATAATTTTTGATAAAGTGGCCAACAACACACAGTGGAGAAAAGAAAGCCTCTTCAATAAATGGTGCTGGGAAAACTGGAAAGCCACATGCAAAAGAATGAAACTGGACTACAATCTGTCCCCCTGTACTAAAATTAACTCAAAAGGATCAAAGATCTAAACATAAGACCTGAAACAATTAAGTACATAGAAGAAGACATAGGTACTCAACTCATGGACCTGGGTTTTAAAGAACATTTTATGAATTTGACTCCAAAGGCAAGAGAAGTGAAGGCAAAAATTAATGAATGGGACTACATCAGACTAAGAAGTTTTTGCTCAGCAAGAGAAACTGATAACAAAGTAAACAGACAGCCAACTAAATGGGAAATGATATTTTCAAACAACAGCTCAGATAAGGGCCTAATATTCAAAATATACAAAGAACTCATAAAACTCAACAACAAACAAACAATCCAATAAAAAATGGGAAGAGGACATGAACAGACACTTCTCCCAGGAAGAAACACAAATGACCAACAGATATATGAAAAGATGCTCACCTTCTTTAGTTATTAGAGAAATGCAAATGAAAACTGCAATGAGATACCACCTCATACCTGTTAGATTAGCTATTATTAACAAGACAGGTAATAGCAAATTTTGGAGAGGCTGTAGAGAAAAAGGAACCCTCATACACTGTTGTTGGGAATGTAAAGTAGTACAACCATTATGGAAGAAAGTATGGTGGTTCCTCAAAAAAACTGAAAATAGAACTACCTTCTTACCCAGCAATCCCTCTACTGGGTATATACCCCCAAAACTCAGAAACATTGATACATAAAGACACATGCAGCCCCATGTTCATTGCAGCATTGTTCACAGTGGCCAGGACATGGAGACAACCAAAAAACCCATCAATAGATGACTGGATAAAGAAGATGTGGCACATATACACTATGGAATACTACTCAGCCATAAGAAATGATGACATCGGATCATTTACAGCAAAATGGTGGGATCTTGATAACATTATAGGAAGTGAAATAAGTAAATCAGAAAAAAACAGGAACTGCATTATTCCATATGTAGGTGGGACATAAAAGTGAAACTAAGAGACATTGATAAGAGTGTGGGTGTTACGGGGGGAGGGGAGAGAGGGAGAAGGAGAGGGGGAGGGGGAGGGGCACAAAGAAAACTAGATAGAAGGTGACAGAGGACAATCTGACTTTGGGTGATGGGTATGCAACATAATTGAAAGAGAAGATAACCTGGACTTGTTATCTTTGACTATATGTATCCTGATTTGTTGATGTCGCCCCATTAAAAATAAAATTATTAAAAAAAAAAAGAAAGTATATTATGCTTGTTAAGATAATCAGGAAAGTAGGAAGACATACATTAAGCTAAAAACTTGTCCAATAAACTGATCACCAAAAATGGTAAAATGATAAAAATTATTTCTCAATTTTATAAATCAAGTAATTTGTTTTTCTACATATATTAGTTTTTTAATTGATTAGGCTCAACTGCTTGCATATAAGAGAGTGAAAATATGTGTGTCTAAAATTTTACCCATTAAATACTGTCTATAGCATTGATATCATGGGCTATGTAATAGGCAATTGCTTTCTTTCCCTCAGTTAAAACAACCCATTTTCATTTAATTAAAGTCTCAAATATTGCTTGATTTCACACATAAATTTATTTGCACCTAACATTACAGTATATTGCAGACTGAATTCCCTTTTGGCAAAAGTCCCTAGAATTTCAGGATTTTAATTCAGACATTTAAATGTAAAAGTTATGATTTAAATAGAGTAAAATATAATGGACTAATAGTCTTGTTTCAAATTTTTATTTTATTAAATAAGATATATGAGTTTCTTAGTTTCAATTGTTATAGCACCTTTTAAAAAAATATTTATCGATTTCAGAGGAAAAAAATGGAGAGAGAGACCCAGACACATCAATCTGTTTATGTATGTATCTTGACCAGGGATCAAACCAAAAACTTCTGCATAGCTTGACAATGCTCTCCAACTGAGCTGTTGTAGCACCTTTAATTTACAAACAACCTAGGCCTACACAAAACCAAAGCTAGAGTTTTTACATTATATAATAATGTTGTAAACCCGTGTTTTCAGTTTTTAATATGTATTTAACATTATAACTATGATATATAAATACATCTGGGCCATAAAAAAATGGTCTCACTAAAAAAAGATGTTTGTTTTATATTTTACTCACATTTTTTAGGATACTTTTAAACATAGTATTATATCATAATGTGAATTTGGCAAGCTTGATATTTTTAAGAGATGATAAACTCTGGGAATAATTATTAATAAATTAAAGTAAAATTAAAAAGCAGTGAGCAACATATTTAACCATAAAACTGATGAAATTACTTCTTTTAAATGAATTATAAAATAAAACTGAAACCAGAGGCTTAATAATGTTTTCCTAAATTTAATTTATAAAGTTTAATTTTGGTAATAATTGATGAAAAACTTTGTGAATTAATCATCAATTTAAAGAGACAAGATACTTAAAAGGAGAACCTTATAATTATGTATTATCTTCATTTAATTCAATTAGAGAAAATACTAAATTTCAAGATGGTTACTGGTTATGAAATACAAATTTTCTTGATTATACAACAAACTTATTAAATCTTATTTAATATTTATTTTTAGTATTATCTGGCATGAAATAAAAGTTTAAAGTATGTAACACACAAATGATATTAAAAATACATGTCAATATTTTTAAATTATTGGCCCTTCAGGCTAGAAGTAAAAATTAATCAAAATAAAACTGTTCATGTTCTTAAATTGAGAAAGATTCAATAAATCTCTTAAGTATTAGAAGATAAGGATTACCAAATGCAGCCTGGTTTGTGACATTTTATGAAAAGGTAGTTGAGACATTAATATCAAATATATTTGCTCTGTTTACAATAAGGTATGGTAAAAAATAAAAGGAGGTGGTTTCCAAGGATCAAAGTCTTTATTAACTCTGAGGAAGCATGCAGGAAGTACAGTCAAAATGCATAGAAAAACAAGACAAGAAAACTATAAATACATTCTATCTACAAACAATGTCAGGTTTTAAAATTAGTAATTCATGTCAAAAAGAGAAAAGAAAAATATATATACATATACTTATTTAGTTGTAAATAAAAATATATAGATACACTAAAAATTTAGAGCATTTATATGCATTGTATATTTATACCTAAATAGAATAAATATATAGAATATATATTATGTATACATATGTGTATAATTATAATGTTATATGCTTGTACATACACAATTTATTTTCTGTAAATAGGTATTTTCTTCAGAAAAATAGACATCAGGTTGAATTTGAAAAAGTGTTTTGATATTGATCTACTCTAATTCCAGCACATTTTCAAGGCAGATTTTGTTTAGACTCTACATAGAGTGAATGATAATTGTTTATTTACTGTACTGCTACCAGAAAATAACGAATCTTTTGAATCTTAACGGAGCCTTAATTTTTTAGTAATAATTGAAGAGAAATATAATTTCAGTCCAAATTAAGAAATAATAATCACCTGTGCAGAATTTTAAAATTTAACTAATTTTTCCTCTTCAATCATTGAAAACAAAATTCAAAGATTAACAAATTGTGTCTATACTGAAGAAAAATCTAATGGAAAATCACTATGCATGTGTAATGGAGGAAATACAACCTTAAAACATATAAGAATTTAAATTAAGACTGTTATATGACATTTGTCCCCCAATACAATAAATAATGCTAAAGTCAATGTTTGTCTCAACTTGTCTTCAAAAAGAGATTTTTTTCTTACTATGCAAAATTATAATAATGTACTAATGTTTGTGTACAATATACAAATGATAATACAGCTTGGTTATTTTCTTTAAAGTTCTTATGGTAACATGTGAAACTAGATAATAATAAGCTCCTTCTTTCCTATTATATTCTTTTTTGAATTGTTGTAGGCAAATGTCATTAATTTCACGACATTTAGAGATTCCAGTGATCTGTAAAGTGATTTGAAATTCATAAATGTGCAAGTTTCATACACCTAAAGTTATAGAGCCACCCACCAAAAAGACATTAAAAATTCCAAGCTACCTGTTCTTAAGAACAGGTACTAGCCCTGGCTGATAGGCTCAGTGGTAGAGTGTTAGCCCGGCATGTGGATGTCCCAGGTTCAATTTCCAATCAGAGTACACAGGAGAAGTGCCATCTGCTTCTCTACTCCTCCTCTTTTTATCTCTCTCTCTCTTCTCCTCCTGTAGCTTTGGCTCGATTAGACCAAGCTGGCTCAGTTGCTGAGGACGGCTCCATGGCTTCCACCTCAAGCACTAAGAAGAACTAAGTTGCTGAGCAGTGGAGCAGTACCCCAGATGGGCTTGTCAGTTGGATCCTGACAAGAGGTAACTAGTTTCTCTGCCTCCCCTCCTCTCACTGAGCAAAACAAACAAACAACAACAACAACAAAAACAGGTACAAAAAAGTCAGTACTTTCCCATTTAAATTAATAATGGCCCTCCCATGGTGAAGACAAGATTATTTTATTAAATTATTCTTAAGTTGAGGAATTGCTTTTATAGAAAACAAAAGCTTTTAGTTTGCTTTAATTGACATATAAAACAATTCTAACTTATTGCAATACTAAGATAAATGGCAACAAGTGGATGGACAAAATAAATATATTTGCTAGTTGTTCTCACAAGTGAAAAAAATACACAGAAAGTTATTTGGTGAATACAAAATCTGAATAAAACTATTTTGATCATTTTAATTTTCTGTAATGTCTTGGTGAGAACACTAAACAAGACTCTGAATCTACAACCATCTCTTAATCACCTTCTAAGATTTGAGCAAGGAAATGTCAAAATTATTTAAAGTATGAATGACCTGTGATTTTATGTCAAAATGAGCATGATAATTTAAGGGAGAATCATAGCTGATATATAAAACAAAATGAAAATGAAAAATTATGAGAGGGTAAGGGGATTGGAGACTGGAAGAAAAAGGTGAAGGAATTAAGAAGTACAGTATAGTAGTTACAAAGAGCCTCAGAGATGTAAAATAAAGCATAGGGAATATAGTGTATAATTTTGTGATAACTATGTATAGTGCACATCAAGTAAAAATATCAAAAGAGAAAGCTATGCAGAGTATATTATTGTTTAACCACTAGCTATACATCTGACACCTATATAAAATAATACTGAAAGTAAATTGTAATAAAAAATGAGAAAGAGCAAATATAAATTTGTGAAAGTGAAAATTTTAATTTTAAATTTTATGAGAATATATTTAATATTTATTATTTTAAATGACAAAACATTCCAAGATCTTTTGTATGCATTGCAGTACAAATAGCATTTAAATGTGGGAGAGGATGCCAAACAGTTGAAAATGAGATATATTTGGAAAACATAAAATCAGGCTGTGTAATAAGGTACACCACTCCCTATATTTGATAGCCAAGCAATGCTCAATAATATTTATTTAAGTCTTGACCAATTAATTTTTTAAATCTTTTACAAAATATAAAAAGTCTTCTTGGAGAATAAGCAAGTTCATTTTAAGAAATGAGAATTACCTACAGTTTTACTAGACTTTGGAAAAAAAATACAGCATACCAGAATTTTGTACATGAGATTCCAATACAAATTTTTATTCTACCCCTTTTAAAGAAAAAACTAGTGAACATGTTCCCTGACATGGGGAAAGTCAGCAGTATTTTTGTGGACCTGAGTGATTCCTTCCTGCTTTGCATAGCTCCAGGCCTGCAGATCACATTTTTCCTGGTCCCCTGCTAGATTGGGCTGGGCATTTGGTTCCTTTTTATATTTAGTCCCCAAACCAGGTATGATTAATTTCTTGTTTGAAGATTACTTTATGTGTAATGGTATCAACTAGAGAGACAGAATGTTGCCTTCACACCAATGGGCTGTACCTAATGTTGCCTTCTCTATATCACAAACTGTGTATGGCTTCTCTGTGCACTTGGTAGATATTTCAGTTTGGCTTTTACTTTATTTACTTGAGGTCTCCACTGAGAACAGGTTTCTCCTCTTAGAAATATACTCAATATAGCATTGAAAGAGTTGCTCAGTTCCCTCACCAGACTCTCACCCCTCCTTCATCTTCAGAGTAGCTTAGGTTTTATTCCTGTTGACATTCACATCAAATGTTGTTAATAATAGTCATAAACTGTGCCTGGGCTTTAATCCTGGCTCCCCCCACCCCCTTATTTGCTTTTGTGATGTTGGAAAAATTGTTTGATCTCTGTGACTTAGTGTTCTTATCTGTAAAACAGAAATAATTAAAGTACTACTTTATAATTTTTTTAAGGAGAATAAGAATCAATGCTTATAAAGAGCACATAGTTCTGAGGTCTTTACAAGCTCTAATTAATATGAAAGTATCATTGGCCATTTCCTAAACACTTTTATATAGCACAATGGTCCACCTAGGCAATTATTTATATTAAAAATATAATTATAATATAAAGAGATGTAACACTTACCTAAGTTGCTATTATAGTTTAAACATGTTAATACATAAACCTTTACAGAAATTGCATTTATCTTATTTAAGTAACTACATGTTTGTCTTGTGGAGGAGGAAAAGTGATTTTTTTTTATCTTTCTAAATTCTCTGGCTGGTTCAATAATCAAAGAGCCATAAAACTGCCTAAAAGGAGAAAATAACAATTTTTTTACACATGTTCTGTAAGATTATAGGACCCATCACGGGTAAAGGTTTGTTTGCAGTTCAGACTAAGGGGAGAGAAGCAAGTGTGGAGATTTCAGAGGCGAGCAGGTGGCTCACAGACAATGAGAAAGAGCGAACATGTGGTAAACAAATATGGCAGGGCCACCAGAAACAGCGGAACACAGAGAGTACAGCAAACAGGCTTTGCTACATTTCTCCCTGACTACCACATTCAGTTCATATTATGCTGTGATAATTCCCTTTTTTTAAGCAGGTTTTTCTACCAGAATTCCTTTAAGCAGATAAACAAGAGGCTCTACTTGAATCTTCTATTTCTTAAAAAACTACCAGCTTTAAAAAACAAATATCCAAAAAAAGCATATTTTGGGGTTATAAGCCCTGTTTCCCCTCATCCTCAAATGTGTTCAATTATAATGAGATTAAATTTTCACTTTGTAAATTTCACAAGGAAAAAAAGACCGTTTCATGAAATTTTATAAATGACAAATTTCAAAATTTAATGTTACCAACTTTATCAGTAAGACTCCAAGATCTACATATTTGTAAACATTTGAAGTACACATTGTATAAATCAGCTCAGGACAGGCAAACTGACAGTGCCTGTGGAATTCACTGCCTGCCTGCCTCCTCTTGGTAATGAGACTGACTGATAATTCTTCTATGCTCTAAATAACTAAAGTTCACTAATGAGAACCCAAGTCTGTAAATTATATTTTATATGTAGCTGACTAATAAGCTAATTTGATTTCATGCAAATATTTTGAAGTGGATTAGTCGATGGAGAAACCACATCTGAATGCTAATAGGATGCTTCTATATATACACGGTATGAAAACTCCCTCAATGCACAGGAAAGTGTCAGCATTAATAAAGCAATGTCTTCCATACCTCCCCCATAGCTGGCCTATATTGACATGAAAAATTATAATGGTTGAAATACAGAACTTCTCAGATATAAATAACCTTTCTGTGTTATGAAATTTTTATCAGGAAGAAGTAACTAACGAAAAGGAAAAAATCAACTGCAAAGAATATTATTGCCATCTATTGACAATAGATTTGTGATAATATGTAAAATATATTTTCTTTATATAATTTTCATGCCTTATTAAATAATGGTATATCAGTATGCAAAAAAAGAATTCTTATTTAGAAGGCATAGATTTTGGGATGATAAATGGATATGTATACCATCTCTTAAGCCTTTTTAGAATATATTTCTATAGTGGCATATATCATACTTGAACATTTTGTAGTGTAACTGATAGGGTTTTTAAAAAGAGCTAAACATTTTTTTGTTGAGGGTTAATGTTCATATCTCCAAGAACTGACTATCATAATTCCTTTCTCAGAGCAGTTACTAGATAGAAAGTGGTAGTTTAATGTTTATTGAATTTCCCAAGACATCTCTAGCTGTTTTATAAGCTAAATGATTTATTTTTAAATAAATGCTATAAATATAAACTATGTGTGTATGCCTCCGTGTTGTCAGAGCTGAGAAACTTTTCTTTTACCCCTTTAGTTCCTCTGGCTGGTCAAATAATTGAAATGACATGGAGCAGATAATAGGAGAAAATAAAGTTTTAATACTAGGATATGGAAAATTTACATAAACCTGAAAATTCTAAAGACAGTAAGATCAGATGAGGTATATGTGTCATTTTGGACTAAGGAGGGTGAGGAAGGCAATTCCTAGGAAGATAAGAAAGAGTACATATTGGTAAACAAATTCTTTCAGGGCTACCCACGAACCATGAGACACAAAGGGGAAGCTAGGGAACCGATTTTTGCTTGGACCGTCCCTGCCACATTTAATTCATATGTGTTAAGGTGAATGTGTTGAAAAGGTTGCCTTCCTGAAGGGGGTTTTACTGTGTGAATCTGTTTAAGAAGGTAAGGGGTAGGTTAAAAAAATACTCTTCTTGAGTTTGTTAGGCTTTAACTGTTTCAGCTCAAATACTCTGTCTGTCGGGGTGGCACATTTTGGGGAGACTCACTCCCAACCCCCACAGTATACTGGTTAAATACTTATACAAAATGAATTAGAAAAAGCCAGCTTAAAAAGGGGTCTTTCAGGAAATTCAGACTATTGCAATCTCATGTCAATCTACTTAATCTTGCAGAAATAATCTGTTGTATCTCAGAGGTAATTGAAATACATGCTAAGTCTCCTGTGTTGGCTTTCATTTACCACTGCCATCAGCTCCAGTGTCTGACCTTTCATTCTACTGACATATATTAATACATACATCATAATTTAAATAAACTCAAATATCTGCCTGTAAAATACATACATCCAAATATACAAAATTATGAAAAAGAAAAAAAAGGAGAGGTAATGTGATAAATTATCTTAAAACCTAAAATATAACTTTCCCTAAGTCCAGCTGAGTATTTAAAACCCTCAACACATAGTTTTGAGAAAGAAGGGGCAGGCCCTGTCTTCCCTGAGAAGGAAGAAATGAAAAGAATGCAAGGGAAAGGAGCCAGCAGAGGCAACTGAGTCAGCCAGTGATAGATTATTAACTACTTCCTACAGTTCTCTGAAAGGTCGTCTGGAGAAGGTTGCAACACAAAGCAAGAAAAACAGGACCTATACAGAGCTGAGACCAGTGGTCCAGAAACCCCTTCCCCCTTGTGACCCCACTGAAACTCACACTCCCCTCCTGTAGTCATGAGAGTGACATATACCTATAGACAAAGGGATCACGAGCCCCTTGCATGGACACATATACTCTGTTAAAAATATATAACCTGTAAAAGAATCAGTCTCAGAGAGCATGTGACTTTGGAGCCACTAGCCTGGCGTGCTTCACCAGCTCCTTTCTTCATTAATTAAGTCCTCTGAGTATCTTTTTTCCATCGAGTCACTTCCTGCTATAGTTTAGGCCATATTCTCAGACTTCTATAAAAAACGAAGAAAGAATGTGATGCTCTAGGATCATTGCTTCCCCAAATATGAACATGCATAACCGAGGAAAGAACTATATCCAGTTTTTCAAACTCATTACAAATTTCTAGAAAAAAGGAAACTAATTATATACATTGAATTATGTTAACCCAGTGGCTGCTACAAAGAATATTGAATTTAAACCCTTTCACAATACAAGCGTGTATTTTGCCTTCCACTAATACTTCAGTTTCAGAGATAGTGCTAGTTTTCTGTACATTGTGATGTGTTCCGTTATACTGTTAAGGGAGCTACAATTGCTAGCTTAGATGGGGTGATAAGTAATTATGGGAACTCATGATGATTGTAAGCCATTCTAAACTTATTACAACAAAGCCATTTAAAGTAAACTTTAGCAATAAGATTAGATTCCTCTTAGATCTAGTTTAAGACCAAAGGCAAAGAAAGGCAATTGGAATTGTTCCTATTTGTAACAGGTTTGTACAAACTATAAACTACAAAAAGAGTTTACACCATAGTAGAACTATTTTTTCCTTTTCTTGATATACTATTTAAAATAATTCAGTTACTGTTTTGCTTATTTAAAATTTTGGAAAATTTTATAAACTTTTGTGAAAGTGTTAATAAAATTAAATAAAAATGCAAAACATGGTTTTTTATGATCGTTAATTTGATCTACTTGTTAAATAAAGCACACAGATGTGTGAATGTATTTTGGTATTTGTTTTCTTACTAGACATAGAAAAATCAGCTTTTATGAGGTTCTCATCAAAAGAGAGAGAGAGAGAGAGAGAGAGAGAGAGAGAGAGAGAGAGAAATATATTTAGAGTCAGTGATTAAACTTCCAATCTCTGAGATTTCATCTATGCTTCCAGGACCCAAATAACCTCCAAACATCCTCCTTTTTGTCTGCCAAAACATCTGAAAAATAAATAGATATTCTAATTGTGGACATACTATTTCAAACAGCAGAAGATACTACATTTTCTTTTTTTTTTTTTTTAAGGGACAGAGAGAGAGTGAGAGAGAGGGATAGACAGACAGGAAATGGAGAGAGATGAGAAGCATCAATCATCAGTTTTTTGTTGTGACACCTTAGTTGTTCATTGATTGCTTTCTCATATGTGCCTTGACCATGGGCCTTCAGCAGACTGAGTAACCCCTTGCTTGAGCCAGTGACCTTGGGTCCAAGTGTTGAGCTTTTTGCTCAAACCAGATGAGCCCCTGCTCAAGCTGGCGACCTCGGTGTCTCAAACCTGAGTCCTCCGCATCCCAGTTTGACACTCTATCCACTGTGCCACTGCCTGGCCAGGCCATTTTCTTTTTCTTTATAGGGCTTTAAAACTTGGCAATGGGCCTGACCTGTGGTGGTGCAGTGGATAGAGCATTGACCTGGAACACTGAGGTCGCCGGTTGGAAACCCCAGGCTTGCCTGGTCAAGGCACATATAGGAGTTGATGCTTTCTGCTCCTCCCTCCCTTTTCTCTCTGTCTCTCTCTGTCTCTTTCTCTGTCTCCTCTCTCTAAAATGAATAAATAAAATCTTTAAAAAATAATAAAAAAGTGTGGTTTTAAAACTTGGCAATGGTTAGAGTAAAATAAAAATAGACAAGTTATTTCTTTGCCCTAAGGAGTTTAAAATATAGTGTAGGCAATTCTATAAGAATAGATATGAATATACAATGTAGAGTTTTAAAAATATCATTCAGCTAAGCACCAAACATGTACCAGGCACTTTGTTATGCATAAAAGACTTTTGATTAAGATTTTACAGAGGAAAATAATAAAGCTCAGAAATGTTAAGTAACTTGATCAAAAACAATCAGCTATAAAAAATTCATATGCAAACAAAGTCAATTAATTCCAATTTCTATGTTCCTAGCTACTAAGCACTTCTGCTTTGAAGGCATTTTAAATAAGAAGTTCATACCCAGTGTTACCAAAACCCTTAACAATATATTAGTTATATTGCTTGTACTTCATCTGTACCTTTTTAAAATAAGTTCTCTAAAATAACTTTCCCTGTTATCCCATTGGTTAATGCTTCCATCAATACCTTCATTTACACCCAAACAGGATTTGGCAATTCTATTGCTCAGTAATTTTCTGATGAACATATTTCCCCATTCAGTTTGTTTCTACTTTATTTACATATTCATTTATCCACAGTCAGGAGTTAATGATATCAAGCCTTTGTTTAAAATGTATATATGGGGCAGCTGTGTTAGGCTTGTTCATTGGTGTATCAGCAGCAAGCACTTTGCTTGATGAGCGTGTAAGCACCTGGCAGAGGCACGTTGTGTGTGCACAGCCTATGTAAGGCTATGGGCGCTTATGCTCAGGGGAACGGCGCATGCGTGAATTGCCTGCCTGTCACTGTGAGGGGCCACTTTAGTGTTTGTTTGCCTGAGAAGTGGTTTTCCTGGCCTGTGTGCTTGTCTGCCATTGTGACCCTTTAGTAAACATAACGACCCAACCCTTTCTGGCTCCACAGTTTCTCTACCATCTGCCCAAATCTAATGTGGACCTGCCTGCCCTCGGCCAGTGGCAATACAGTGTCCATGATTTCATCTTTTACAAAATAAAATAATTGAACTATTTATTACTGCTGTCAGATTATTCAACATTTGATTCTGGCTTTTACATTAGTTAATGCAACACATTTTTGTTGATGCTAGGGTATGAAAAGAAACTGGAAGTAAGCACATCCAGACTGGTAAACAAAGGAACTGCTTGCCTGAAGGGGGCTCTGCTCTATTGACCTCAGCTACTTCCTCCCTGAAGCCTAACACTTGAAACATAGGGAGGATCCTACTCCCTACAGTGGAGGAGACATACCTGTCAGTCCTTCTAAGCTGGTCGTTTCAGCTGAGATCTTCCATTGAAGCTGTGCTCTCTACTAGGAGTGTGAGGGACCCGCCTTACCCTGAAGGTTGCATGAGAGGTTGCATAAGGAACAAGGAACTTAGAGCTGACCCAGCCCCCATATCCTGTTTATCTAGATTTGTAACAGTTTTAACAGTTTTAAAACTTTTCCACTGCCTGCCCTATGTTACTATGCCATGTGACTTCTCCCCCCACCCCGCCAATAGCTAATAGCCAAGTCTGCTTTTGGAAACTGCTTGCTTGTTCAGCCTATATAAGACCTAGTTTGTAAGCGTTTGGGGGCGGCTCTCATCTGCAACTTTTAAGAGTATAGTGTCCCTGAGACACCCGAGAGTCTGCCCCTGTGCAGGTTAAAATCTTGGCCAATAAATTTTCCATCTAAATCCCTGAAAGTCTCTGACATCTGTTTTGTATCCCGGTGGATGCTACATTTTGGGGGCTCGTCCGGGATCCCCTTCGGTGGGACCTTTGGTGGGAGGCCAGAAGGACAGCTCGAGCTGAGTAAGTTTTGCTGGGGATCCCATGTAGTCTGTTTCTGGCTCCGGAGCAGTTGCAGCCTGTGGCAGTAGACAGGACACTGTCAGAGACCCGCCCAGGCACTCAGGGGAAAGGGCAGGACGCTGCTCCCTGAGTTATCTGTATCAGTAAAAAGGTGACCGGTCACATTAGGAATTTCTGCGCTGCGCTTTGGTTTGGCTGTGTGCGAATGCCTGAGTCGAATGTAAGACAGGTGAGAGGAAGAAATCCGAATGAAAAACTTCCTTGTGTGTGTTTAAGTCTGTTTATACTTTTTTAGTATTGTTGTTCTTGTGTGGGTTTTCATTGAGGAAGCAGAAAAGAAGAGGATTCAAATTGAGAACCGAAAAATGGAACAACAAGAGTCTGTACCCGGTTCTCCACTAGAGTGCCTGCTAAACAATTTCTCTGATTTTCAGAAAAGAGCCCAAGGGTACGGGGGACCACCTCTGGACTGAGAGACCCTGCGGACCCTAAGTCAGTTAGAATGGTCCGCCTTCAACGTAGGATGGCCCACTGAGGGAACTTTTGATCTCCCTATAGTGTTTGCTGTTCGAGCTATTATCTACCAGGTGCCCCACCCAGACCAATATTTGTATATTGATGTGTGGGTTGATATTGCTACTGAGAAGCCTGGGTATATCAGAAAGTATCTAAAGAATGGCAAGAGAGAGAGAAGGGTGATATGTGTTACTGCAAGTAACCAGAGGACAGGGAAAAGCAGCAAGGAAGTAAAAGAGAGAACCAACCCCCCAAAGCAGTCTAATGTACAGTCATCTAGAATTTACCCTGTCTTGCCTGAACCGCTAGAGGATCCCTTAGACCCAGTAAACTTCCCTCCTCCCTATCGGAGACAGGGTGAACCTGATTCCACACAGCAGGAAGAAAATAGGTTTTTGAGTCCACCACACACCCGAGGGGGCACAAGCTATTCTGCTCCTCCTCAGGTGGGAGCCGCCGCCATTTTGCCTCCTCCTCAGGCAGAAGCCGCCACCATTTTGCCTCTTAGGGAAGCACCCCCATCACTAGAAGCCAGCCCAAGGGCCTCCTCTCATATGATTTATGTGCCTTTCTCCACTAGTGACCTCTATAATTGGAAGCACCAAAATCCCTCGTTCTCAGAAAAACCTCAAGGGTTAATCTCCTTACTTGAGACTGTTTTTAGAACCCATCAACTGACATGGGATGATTGTCAACAGCTTTTGCAGACTTTGTTCACCACAGAGAAAAGAAACTGCATAAGCCAGGAAGCGGAAAAGGCTTTCCTAGAGGATGGGGGAACAGAAAGGGAAATAGGGAAAGTCCTCCCTAGACAACCACCAAACTGGGACCCCAATGTTAGCGGGGGAAGGGAGGCACTCTCTCAGTATCACCGGGCTCTACTGTGGGGACTGAAGGCAGCAGCCAGGAAGCCTACTAATTTTAGTAAGGTAAATGAGGTTATCCAGGGACGGGAAGAGTCCCCTGCCGCATTTTTATAGCTGCTAATGGAGGCCTACCGGGTTTATACCCCTATAGATCCAGAGGCTGAAGAAAATCTCAGGTTAGTGAATATAGCTTTTGTGACACAAGAAGCATCAGACATTAGGAAGAAGCTTCAAAAGTTAGAGGGATTTGAAGGAGAAAATAGAAGTAAGCTGTTAGAAATAGCTCAGAAAGTATATGTAAGTAGGGATGACCCGGAATTAGGAAAAGCGGCTGTCAAAATCCTCCTTGCTGCCAACAGCTCTGAAAGAAAGGGAAAAGAAGGGCAGAAACATCGAGGTAAGGGGAGAGGCCCACCGTAGAGGCAACTAGACAAGGACCAGTGTGCATACTGCAAAGAGAAGGGACACTGAAAGAAGGACTGCCCTAAATGGCGGGCTAAAAGGCCCAACCGGGAATCACAGGTACTGCTCCAATTGGACTGATGGGGCCGGGGCTCTATCCCTGTTGGCTCCCAGGAGCCCATGGTCACCTTAACAGTCAAAGGAAAGCCTACTAGCTTCCTGGTCGACACGGGAGCCACGTATTCAGTCTTAAAGAGTCCACAAGGAAAAATACAAAAAGAAACCACGAAGATAGTCGGGGTAACAGGAAAAGCAGTATCCTACCCACGGGCCACTGCTAGGATCACTGATCTAGGCCGCGGCACCATCACCCACTCATTTCTAGTCATTCCAGATTGTTCTTACCCACTCCTGGGTTGAGACCTCTTACAGAAGCTTCATGCCACGATCACCTTCAAACAAGAAGACAGTGGCCGGGAAAAAGGAAGCCTAGAGGTAACGGTGACCATATCAGAAGAATACCTGATAGCGGCCCTCCAGGGAGGTAAGGACAAATCTATCAGGGTCCCAGAGGAACTAAGGCAAAAGGTACCCGGAGTGTGGGCTGAAGCCAACCCGCCAGGCCTAGCCGCCCATCAGCCACCTGTTATAGTGCAGCTGTTAAGCACCGCTAGCCCTGTGCGGGTGAAGCAATATCCCATTCCAGCGCGGGCCAAGCAGGGTATAGCACAACATCTAAAGCGGCTGTTAGTAGCAGGCATCCTCCGGGAGTGTCAGTCTGCCTGGAACACGACTTTGTTACCACTCAAAAACCTGGGACCAAGGACTATTGCCCGGTACAAGACCTGCGGGAAGTCAATGCCTGGGTAGAGACTATACACCCCACAGTGCCAAACCCCTATACCCTGTTGAGCTCATTGCCCCCTACGCATACATATTATTCAGTATTGGACTTTAAGGATGCTTTCTTCTGCATTCCACTAGCCCCCAGAAGCCAAGACATATTTGCTTTTGAATGGGATGATCCAGAAAATGGACTAGTGGGACAGTATACTTGGACCAGGCTTCCCCAAGAGTTCAAGAATTCTCCACTATCTTTAATGAAGCTCTGAGCAAAGACTTGCAGGGGTTCTGAGCTGACCATCCAACAGTTGTACTGCTACAGTACGTGGATGACCTCCTCATCGCTGTAGCCGAAGAAGAGCAATGCAGGACGGCCACCTTGGACCTACTCCAGGATCTCCAGCAGATGGGATGGATATCGAGTCTCTGCCAAGAAGGCCCAGATTGTCACCCAAACTGTGAGTTACTTGGGGTATAACTTACAAGGGGGACAAAGGACATTATCCAGCCAAAGGATTCAGACTGTGTTGCAGATCCCAGAACTCACTAACAAAAGGCAAGTGCGGGAATTTCTGGGTGCAGTAGGATATTGCAGACTCTGGATATTAGGATTTGCAGAGTTGGCCAGGCCCCTCCATGAATTAACACGGGGCAAAGAAGAACAGTTTATTTGGACAGACAAGGAAAGGAAGGCTCTCCAGGCACTGAAGGAAGCCATAGTAGCTGCCCCGGCATTGGCGCTACCAGATATGGCCAAACCTTTCCAGTTGTACATTGCTGAGAAGGGAGGGGTAGCCTTAGGAATCCTCAGCCAAGAGCTTGAGCCATGGAAGAGGCCTGTAGCATACCTGTCCAGGAAGCTAGACCCCGTAGCGTCTGGCTGGCCAACCTGTTTAAGGGCACTGGCTGCTACCTCAATCCTAGTTAAGGAGGCCAACAAGCTGATATTGGGTCAGGACATCAGGTTATTGGAGAGCACTATTTAGAACAAGTGCTGTGTACTCCACCGCATAGGTGGCTCTCCAATGCCCAACTGACACAGTACCAAGCACAGTTATTGAATCCCCCGGCAGTGCATTTCTTGAAGACGGCAGCCTTAAATCCTGCCACTTTGCTACCACTGCCAGACCCATCAGTGGTCCACGACTGCAGACAGATATTGGACACTGTCACAGGGGCCAGACCGGACCTTCGGGACCAGGCCTATGAGAAGGCAGACCTCACGCTGTTCATTGATGGAAGCAGTTATGTCCGAGATGGACAAAGATATGCAGGAGCAGCCGTAACTACCCAGGACAGTGTCTTATGGAGAAGGCATTACCAAAAGGTACATCTGTGCAGCAAGCAGAGCTAATAGGACTTACACAGGCCCTCCAGATAGCTGAGGGCAAAGTGGCCAACATTTACACGGACAGCAGATACGCCTTTGCCACTGCTCACATTCACGGTGCCATTTACAAAGAAAGAGGCTTGCTAACAGCAGGGGGAACAGAAATTAAGAATGAATAAGACTGAGATCTTAGCCCTGCTTGATTCCATTTGGCTTCCCTCTAAAGTAGCCATAATTCATTGCAAAGGACATCAAAAAGGGTACTCTCCAATTGTTTAAGGAAACCGTTTTGCTGACATTGCTGCCAGAGAAGCTGCGGAAAGAGGGACTGCAGACATTCTTCCACTCTTGCCTCAACCCTTGCTGCCTCCAGATCCTAAATATTCTCCTGAAGAAGAGCAGGAAGGAAAGCAATTAGGGGGTAAAAGAAATAAGCAGGGGTGGATAGAACTTCCTGACACCAGACTCTACCTACCCCAAGGAATAATAGGAGAAATTGCAAAGGAAATCCATGCAAGTTCCCACTTAGGGCAAAATAAGATGGAACAACTAATTAAGAAGTACTATAGGGGACCTCAGTTAGGAATATAGTGCAATCTATAGTTTCTAGATGTAAGGCTTGTGCTAAGGTCAATGCTATAAACAAGAAGCTTCCCTCTTTAGTTAGATATAGGGGAAAGTGCCCAGGAGAGTTATGGGAAATAGATTTCACAGAAATGACTCCAGGAAAGACAGGATTTAAGTATCTACTTGTGCTAATAGACACTTTTACAGGATGGACAGAAGCCTTTCCCACTAAAGGTGAAACTGCTTCCATGGTTTGCAAGATCCTACTAAGAGAGATCATCCCTAGATATGGAATTCCCATAGCCGTAGGGTCTGATAATGGACCAGTCTTCATTTCTAAAATCTCTCAGGAGTTAGCTAAAAGGTTAGGAATTAACTGGAAATTACATTGCATTTACAGGCCTCAGAGTTCTGGGCAAGTAGAAAGAATGAATAGGACCCTAAAAGAAACCTTAATCAAGTTAAAGGAGGAGACCGGCGAGAACTGGGTAGAGTTACTCCCCTTCGCCTTGTTCCGGGTCAGAAGTACCCCATATGTCAACAAGTGGACTCCCTATGAGCTCATGTTTGGACAACCTACTCCATTAGTTCCCCAGCTCACTAGAGAGGAAATAGAGGTATCTAATCATAATTTCCTCAAGTCCCTACAGGCATTACAGCAGATCCAAGAGGAAGGGCGAGAACTAAGGAGGGAAAGAGGAGCAGCCCAAGAAAGCAGCACCCGAGAACCTCCACCAGAGCCTGGACAATGGGTATGGATCCTTAATCATCGCAGGGGAAACCTCGAGCCAAGGTGGCAAGGGCCATTCCAGGTATTGCTCAGCACACGTTCTGCTGTTAGAATTGCTGAGAAGCCCTACTGGATCCACCTATCCCATGTGAAGCAGGCCCAGGAACCAGAAGAGAATAATAGGACATGGCGAGTGCGACAGGACCCCGATCAGCCTCTCAAGGTCACCTTCTCCAAGGAATAAGGACTCTAATATTTTATTGGACAGTAAGTTATGGACTAGAATTCCAAGAGTGGGTACTAATGAGGAGTGATGGAACAGTAATTGCCTCTAACTATACCCAGGGAGGAACTTCCTCCATCATATTTAGGGCTGACCTGTCTAAATTCTTTGGGAGTAAGCTGTGTTATAGTGATGGACTCCACTCCCCTCATTCAAACAAAGCCTCTACACTGAAAGGAGTAGTAGGGGAAGTAGGTTCCAACTGTAATAATAATGAGAATTTAAATTGAGACCTGTTCCATACGGACCTATATGCATGTCCAGAAAGCAAGAACCAAAAGAGGAAAAATTGTGGAGGGGTTATTGCTGACTATTATTGCAGGAATTGGGGCTGTGAGACCATAGTTTCTCCACAATCCTGGGCCTCAAGAAGGGGTTGCGATGTGCACATTAATATCAAGAGAGATAAGTCTAAGAGGCCTACGAATCAAAATAACCCTGAGTGCAAAAATGACAATTGTAACCCAACAGTGTTGACAGTCCTTAACCCCCAAGACCCTGCATGGATTAGAGGACGCACGTGGGGTATGCGTTTATATACATCAGAATGGAATCCAGGAACGTTTTTTACTATTAAGCAAATTCCTACCAGTGCCTCGTCAATGATTGAAGGGGAAAAAGGAGGTTTGACCCTAGAGTCAAGAGGACATGAGCCAATAGGAAATGATACCATTCACGACCCAAAACCCATTGTAGACAGACCTCACTGACTTGGAGCAGAAGCATTAGAATTATTAGATAAAATCTGTCCATATTTCAATAACACACAGCCTGAAATTACTGAATCATGTTGGTTATGCTTAAGCCCGAGACCTCCCTTCTATTTAGGTGTTGGAGCCAACACTACCCAAGATAGCCCAAATGCACCCATACAAAATCCCTTAACTGGGACAAGCTCTGAGAAGGGCCAAGAAGTAGATGAGTGTTTGACAGACAGCTCCCTCACTCTAGCGAGATTTCATGGGAAGGGAACATGTTACTTGCTGGCTAATTTTAATTTAGAATCCTCCAACTACAGCAAATACTGTCTAGGCCAAGAAAAATTGGCCCTGCCAACTAATCAAAAAGATTTGACCATAATGAAGGCAGCTGACGGATTATGGTTTGTTTGCCTCCAAGGAATTTATAAATGCATCATTCCCACCAGTCCAACATTATGTATAAGCGCATGCATAATCCCACAGGTGTACTTGTATGAGGGAAATCCAAATCTGTTAGTGGCCCCCACAAGCCGAGTAGGGAGAGCTCCCCTCCTTGTCCCTATAATAGCCACTTTAGGAGTCGTAGGATCCGCTGCAGTGGGGGCCGGTGCATATGCTTACAGTGAAAACAGCCTTAAACGCTTATCACAAACCTTTTCTAAGGACCTGTCCATACTCCAGAATCAAGTTATATATTTAGAGCGCCAAGTAGACTCATTAGCCAAGGTTGCCCTGCAGAATAAGAGAGGACTTGATTTACTCTTTCTCCAGCAAGGAGGCCTTTGTGCAGCTTTAGGAGAGGAATGCTGTTTCTATGCTAATCATTCTGGAGTAATTAGAGAAAATATAAGAACCCTTACGAAGAGGTTAAGAGATAGAGAAAAAGAGGAAGACAACACAAGTTGGTATGCATCATGGTTCCAAACTTCTCCCTGGTTAACTACTTTGATATCAGCCATAGCAGGACCCCTCTTAGTCCTTCTATTAGTACTAACAATTGGACCAATAATCCTAAACAAGGTTTTAGGTTTCATCAAAGAAAGAATAGAAGTTGTTAAGCTCATGGTTCTTTCTCAGCCTTACACGCTCCTAGCAGGGGAAGAAAACGAGTCAAAGGTTTAACTCATGTCTAAGAAAAGGGGGGGAATGTAGGGACCCACCTTACCCTGAAGGTTGCATGAGAGGTTGCATAAGGAACAAGGAACTTAGAGCTGACCCAGCCCCCATATCCTGTTTATCTAGATTTGTAACAGTTTTAACAGTTTTAAAACTTTTCCACTGCCTGCCCTATGTTACTATGCCATGTGACTTCTCCCCCC
Organism: Saccopteryx bilineata; assembly: GCF_036850765.1. Lineage (NCBI taxonomy): Eukaryota > Metazoa > Chordata > Mammalia > Chiroptera > Emballonuridae > Saccopteryx > Saccopteryx bilineata. The sequence continues at coordinate 94,038,952 of NC_089497.1, forward strand.
ACCCCGCCAATAGCTAATAGCCAAGTCTGCTTTTGGAAACTGCTTGCTTGTTCAGCCTATATAAGACCTAGTTTGTAAGCGTTTGGGGGCGGCTCTCATCTACGACTTTTAAGAGTATAGTGTCCCTGAGACACCCGAGAGTTCGCCCCTGTGCAGGTTAAAATCTTGGCCAATAAATTTTCCATCTAAATCCCTGAAAGTCTCTGACATCTGTTTTGTACCCCGGTGGATGCTACAGAGTGCCCTTTGAATCCTCCTAATATCAAGAAAGATGAACGAAGGAAGGATGAAATGTCATTTTATCCATGAATCATTTTTAAAATCTCTCATTTGAAATTAATTTTCTTGGCTCTGGCCAGTTAGCTCCTGTTAAGGCCATCATCCAGAAATGGCAAAGTTGCGGTTTTGATCCCCAGTCAGGGCATACATGGGAAGCAACCAACGGATGCACAACTGAGTGAAACAATAAATAAATGCTGCTCTTCCCCTCACCTTTCTCTCTGTTCTACTCATTATCACAAAATAAATAAATAAATAAATAAATAAATAAATAAATAAATAAGCCCAAGAATGTCATTCAGAAAGTGACTGTTGCTGGTTCTATTCCCCAGGAAGGGCACATAAAGGAGCAGCTCAATGCTCCTGTCTCCTTCTTCCTGCCTCTCACAAAAATAAGAATAATAAATTCCTCTCCTTTGTTCTCTACCATTTTGTATTACAGACTTACTTTGCCTTATATTCTGACTCTCTAGTGACTTTAATGTTTATCTCTCTCTCATCTTATTAAGCACATGCCTACTGACCACTGTGAGGGGCCATTTTTGTTTGCCTGAGAAGCAGTTTCCTCCTGCCTGTTTGCTCATCCACTGTTGTGAGAGTCTGTTAAACAGAATGGCCCAACCCTTTTGGGCTCTGCAGTCTTTCTACCATCTGCCTGAATCCAATGTGGACCTGCCTGGCCTCGGCCACCGGCGTTACAGTAAGGAATAGATTAAAGGAACTAAAAGTTATCCCAAAAATTATTTAAATATATTTTTGATTCAATTTTCTCAAAAAGCAGAAAACATTAATTTAAATGACTTACCTTTCAAATTATTTAAAACAATAAAATGTTCATATTTCTAAAATATACAACAGTAGTCTCTAAAATTGTCTAATCTCTATTACCAAAATGTGGCACAGGCATTTATGTATTAGAAAATAAGACAATTTATGGCTCTCAGTACTATTAATAAGTCTTACTAATAGAAAATTCATTGCAATCTAAATTATTAAGGAATTACTCACTCTTACCATCTATCAGCTACTATAGCAGCCAACTTGAAATGAATTGTTTTTTCTCTACTTTGACAAGAAGTTAAAAATATGTATCATCATAAATATTACTATTATTTAAATTCCTACTGGCAGTATCAATGGAGAGAGCCTAAAGAAATCAGATGACTCTAAAATAATTCACTCCAAGTGAAACTGCTCTTAGATTATGTAAGCATGTAGATAGATGCAAAGTCAAATAAATGTTTTGGTCCATAGCAAAATCAGGTATCTATATAATTATTTGTCAGTTTGACATGATACATTGTTATAGTATTTTTAAAGATAACTGAGAACACCAAATACCAAACTAATCCATAGATTCAACATAATTCCTATCAACATAACAATGGCATATTATTTTTAAAGTAACAGTAACTTTTTTTGTTTTTGTTTTGTTTTGTTTTAGAGAAAAGAGAGAAAGGCAGCAGAGAAGAGCAGAAAGCAACTTGTAGTTGCTTCTCACATGTGCCTTGATCAGGTAAGCTTGAAGTTTCAAACTGGTGACTTCAGCATTCCAGGTCGATGCTTTAACCACTGTGCTACCACAGGTCAGGAATCAGTGGCATATTTTAAATAAATGATACAAATATTCCAAATTATTTATGGTACCACAGAAGACCTCAAATAACCACAGCAATCTAGAAAAAAAAAAGAACAAAGTTGGAGAATTTATGTTACCTGATATCAGACTATACTACAAACCCATTGTAAAGAAAACAGCATAGTAATAGGATAAAAACAGACATATATGTCAATGGAACAGAATAAAAAGTCCAGAAATAAGGCTATGCTTTTATGGTCAATTAATATTTGAAAAAGGAGGCAAAAACATACAATGGGGTAAAGATAGTCTATTCAATAAATGGTGTGGAGAAATTGACCAATATATGCAATAAAATAAAACCAGAGCACATTTCCACACTATACACAAGAATAAGCTCAAAAAGATTAAAGACTCAAATATAAGACTGAAAATTATAAAAGTTCTAGAAGAAAATACAGTAGTAAAATCTTGGACATTTCTCATAGAAATATTTTTTCTAATATATCTCTCCAGGCAAAGAAAATAAAAGTAAAAATAAACATGGGACTACATCAAACTAAAAACTTATACATAGCAAAGGGAACCACCAACAAAATGAAAAGACAACTTACTAAATGGAAGAATATGTTTACCAATTAAATATGTAATAAGGGATTAATATCCAAAATTTGTAAAGAACTTATAAAATTCAACATCAAAAAAAATCCAATTAAAAATGAACAAAGGACCTGAATAGACTCTTCTCCAAAGAAGACCTACAGATGGCCAGCAAACATGAAAAAATGCCCAATGTCACTAATCATCAAAGTAATGAAACTTAAAACCACAGTGAGATATCACCTCACACCTGTCAGAATGGCTATCAAAAAAAAAAAAAAGAACAATAAATAAGTTAGAGTTTGCAAGGATGTAAAGAAAACGGAACCTTTGTGTACTATTGGTGGAAATACAGACTGGTGCAGCCACTGGATAAAGCAGTATGGAGTTTCCTCAAAAAATTTAAAATAAAACTGTCTATTATCCAGCAATTTCACTTCTAGGAATATCTCTGAAAAAACTTGACGCGCTAAATCAACAGAATATGTGCACTCCTTTACTCATTGCAGTGTTATTTACGATGAACAAGATTTGGAAAATAGCCCTAGTGTCCACAGTACATGAGTGGATAAAAAAGCAGTGGTACATTTCCACAATGAAAGAACATGGATAGACCTAGAAAGGAATATGTTAAGTTAAATAAGCCAGTCAGAGAATAACAAATATGAAATGATTTCACTTATATGTGAAATATAATGAACAAAATAAGCTTACAAAGAGAAAACTTAATGAACAAAATAAGTTAACAAAGAGAAAACTTAATGGACAAAATAAAAGGAAGTATTCAAAATTGTCAGAAAAAAATGAAAAAATAGAATTCTTTCTATGCAATTGATTCATAGCATTATAAGGACATGTCAAAAAGCAAAATAAAACCACCTATATAAGTACTCTTACTATATACAGAGAGCACTTATGTATATGGATGTTTTAATACTCAAGCAGAAAATATTTGTTTTCCTGTGAGATCTGCATTATAAATATTTTCCCAACATTCAAAATTGGAAATGTAAATTTTTAAGTCTTCTAAGAAGTTAACTTCTTAAGAGTTAATTTCACAAGTTAATAAAGATAAACATTCCTCTACACATCAAATTGTTTCATGTAAATAAAATATTTTAGTGCCCTGGCCGGTTGGCTCAGCGGTAGAGCGTAGGCCTAGTGTGCGGAGGACCCAGGTTCGATTGCCGGCCAGGGCACACAGGAGAGGCGCCCATTTGCCGCTCCACCCCTCCGCCGTGCTTTCCTCTCTGTCTCTCTCTTCCCCTCCCGTAGCCAAGGCTCCATTGGAGCAAAGATGGCCCGGGCGCTGGGGATGGCTCTGTGGCCTCTGCCTCAGGCGCTGGAGTGGCTCTGGTCGCAACATGGCGACGCCCAGGATGGGCAAAGCATCGCCCCCTGGTGGGCAGAGCTTCGCCCCTGGTGGGCGTGCCGGGTGGATCCCGGTCGGGCGCATGCGGGAGTCTGTCTGACTGTCTCTCCCTGTTTCCAGCTTCAGAAAAATGAAAAAAAAAAAAAAAAACACAAACAAACAAAAAAAATATTTTAGTAATCTGAGAGTTTCTTTCCAGGACTAATTATATAATTTCAGTTCTGCTTCCACCCATAGGTGGTGGGGTTAAAAATTCTTTACAAACATGACACTAGAAGAATTGATGTAATAAAAGACTGAGCAACTATTACTGGATGTTCATGATATGCCAAGCTCATTCACATGTAATTGCTACTATTAAGGGTGACAGTTTTAAAATTGTGCTTATTTCTTCCTACTCTTGTCCTCGATAAAATAAGGTCAAGTCATGATTTTCAATGCTAAAATATATTTAAACTCAACCACACTATAGTAAAGAGTAACATTATAATCTTTTCATTCTCTTGATTTCTATACCCTTAACAGGAACCAAAAAATATTGAGACCTATCTTCATAACTGAAATATTCCATTAAGTAATTGGATATTTGCCATGTTAATTATGAACATGTTAGGTATGAGAAGAAAGAGGATGGGTAAAACCTTTGAAAAATCTATAGAGACTCAGTATACAGGCATTGCTTCACTTAACAAAGGTGCTGATAGAAGTACTTAGATAAAGATGATCATCATCCACTCTGCCTAAAAACAATTTATGACTTTAAGACTGAAAATACCAACCAAACTAAAGGTAACATATCAGATTATTTTTCTGTTTATTGTATCATAAGGACACTGAAAACATTTTTATTTATAATTTGTGTACGCCACATAAAATATAGACAGAGCCCTGGCTGCTTGGCTCAGTGGTAGAGGATCGGCCTGGCATGCAGGAGTCCCGGGTTTGTTTCCCAGCCAGGGCACATAGGAGAAGCACCCATCTGCTTCTCCACCCCTCCCCCTTTCCTTCCTCTCTGTCTCTCTCTTCCCCTCCTGCAGCAAAGGCTCCATTGGAGCAAAGTTGGCCTGGGTGCTGAAGATGGCTCTATGGCCTCTGCCTCAGGTGCTAGAATGGCTCTGGTTGCAACAGAGCAATGCCCCAGATGGGCAGAGCATTGCCCCCTGGTGGTCATGCCGGGTTGATCCTGGTCGGGCGCATGTGGGAGTCTGACTGCTTCCTCATTTCCAACTTCAGAAAAATACAAAAAAAAAAGATATAGACAGAAATTCTTATTTTTAGTTTATGCATGAAGCTTGACTATGCATATTCAAATCTTAAGTCTTCTGCTTGCTAAGTATAAAATGGGTAATTTATTTAACTTCTTGTAGTTTTCTCATCTGTGAAAATAGAGGTGATAATAATAGCACTTCCCTCTTATAACTTATGTGAGTTTTAAATGCAGTTGCATGAGTAATGTTTTCAAATCAATGTCTTAAACACAATAAGCATTCTATATATTACCATTATCACTGTTTTATTCAGTGGTAGCAATGCTTAAATTACTTTTATTAAATTATTTAAAAATTAAATGCTTTTAAGTAACTAAAAATAAGGCAGTTTTCTTTATTCTGTAGTATTTTACTCAATTTTGATATGGTATATTTGATATATTATTTCTCAAAGTAAAGAAAAAATTAAACTTAAAATTGTTAACATAAATTTCACCTTCATCAATGTCAGTTGTAGATGGAAATCGTACAGCATTGAATACATATGTATAATCATTTAATCTATAGGATCTCTATTTCATCGTTCATCTGCAAAGGGTGCCTTAAGTGGTCCAGAATAACATAAGCTAAATGCAGGAAGTTTAAAAAAAGGAATAGAGGTTCCCCTAAACAATGAGGATACTCATGGGAAATTCTAGACCCTGGGAGTGGCATGCAGAAGCAAGGGATACACACATACTTTGTCTAGAATAAGATGGTCTTGTTCACTTTCTATCAGTCAATGAACTAATAAGCTTTGCCCCTGCCAAGGTGGGAAAGTGAGCAAATCATCTCTCCTTCTAACAGGCCTGATGCAAGACCACAACAGATGAGTGGCTCCCTAAGGATATTGCAAACCTTCGCTGGACCACATTAGGTAACTAGGTATAGTCCAGGGATGAGACATTGCCAAACTAATACAGAAGAACTGACACCATCTCCCTACCCCTGACTCTGTAGAGTAAGTGAGTCCAATCATGACTCTCCCAGAGATAAAGCTCTGGCTTAAGGCCAAAAATGTCAGCTTTTAGGTGGTCCTGTGACATCAGAAAGTGAGCAAAGAGATTTCTGAGAACTTTTTCTAGGGAGACAAAGACTTGGCTGTGGAAAAGAGTTTATACATGAGCCTGTGCTCTGAGATCCCAAGTCATGCTCTATTGTTCCATCAGGCCTTACTTACAATGTATAAATTAAAAATATTAATAAAATACACAAATTAATTAATGTAATACACACATTAACAAAATGAAGGAAAAATCTCATAAGCATCTCAACAGAGACAGAAAAAGCATTTTGCAAAATTCAACAATGTTTTGCCTGACCAGATGGTGCCGCAGTAGATAGAACATTAGACTGGGCACAGAGGACCCAGGTTCAAAATGCTGAGGTCATTGGCTTGAGTGTCGGCTCATCTGGTTTGAGCACAGCTCAAAGCTTGAACTCAAGGTTGCTGGCTTGAGCAAGGGGTCACTTGGTCTGCTGTAGCCTCTAGTCAAGGCACATATGAGAAAGCAACCAATGAACAACTAAAGTGCTGTAACAAAGAATTGATGCTTCTCATCTCTCTCCCTTCCTGTCTGTCTGTCCCTATCTGTCTGTCCCCTTGTCTCTCTCTCTGTCTCTGTCACAAAAATAATAAATTAATTAAGAATAAATTAAAAAATTATCAATGTTTTATGATTAAAATGAAAACTCTCAACAAGCTAAGTATGGAAGAAATCTGTCTCAATAAAGTCTGTATATGACAAGTCACTGCTAACATCACACTGGATTATATTAAACTAAAAACTTTCCTTTTAAGATCAAAACAAGGCAAGGTTGTTCACTCTGACCACTTCTATTTAACATGATATTAAAGCCCTAGCTGGATCAATTAGGCAAGAAAAAGAAAGACCATGGAAAGAAAGAAGTAAAAATATCTCTGAATGCAGATGATATATTTTATACATAGAAAACGTTAAAGGCTCCACAAGAAGACTATTAAAACTAGTATTCAGTGGCCCTGGCCAGTTAGCTGAGTCAGTAGAGTGTAGTCTCAAAACAGCACGGTTGCAGGTTCACTCTTCAGTCAGAGCACATATAAATGCACTACTAAGTGGATAATAAATTAATGATTCTCTCCTCCCTACCACACTCTCACTTAAAGACATTGGAAAGTTTGAATAAATATTGTTCCACTAATATGCAGCTATTCTTTGAAACAGCTAAATTTTCAAGCTACATGAAGAGGAGATGATACAGAGTGTTTCAATAAGCAAGGAAGAAAACTGACAGTGGAGAGTTTGAATGAAAGTGTCATAAGATTTAAATGAGAATTAAATCAGGAGATTGAGGAAAATAAATGAAAGGGGACCAATGAAATTATTCTTCTCATGGCCACAAAGGTTAAATTTTGAATGCATTTATTCAAAAAGGATGAAAGATGGAAAACAATAATTGAATCATTTAAGAAACTAGGGTAAACTCATCATAAATACCTGAAAAAATAAAGAAATAATAAAGATAAAACTTAAAATTAATAAAATAATAAAAGTTACACTGACAAATTGTCATCTGCAAAATTTTTGACAACAAATAAACTTCTAGGGAAAGAGATTATAAGGAAAAATATTTTTAAATACCTAACTAAAATTTCAAAAATGACTGTTTTTAAGAGATGCTTATATGAAAATGATTTCAACCATAAATGAATATCTGAGACTGGATTTGCTTCTCACTTTCGAGAAACAAAAAATGTACCAAGTACATGAAACATATTTTTTCCATTGGACAACAGGCATCTCAGGATAATAATTCTTGAGACAGGAAAACAAAGTGATTCGTAAAATTGTCCAAGCTCAACTATTAGAGAAAATATCTAGGAAGAAATGCAGAGGCAGGATGTTCAGAGTTTACTGATCTGAGTTGAGGAGACACAGTACACAATTTGAAAAGAACAATATGACTAAAGTTCCAGGGTCGTATTCTAAAAAGAGATAGTTGTACAGAGAGGGAGTTCTTGAAATCTGTAAGGGATTTATCTTCATCTGAATATTGATTAACACATATTCAAGACAAATTATATCCAGACCAGAAAAGGACTATTTATTGGAAAGGAAAGGCACAACAATCCCTTAGAGATCACTTGAAGCTGAGATTGTTTAATTTCTGAACAATCAGAGTGAAAAGTTTTTCTAATACCTGTGACATAAAATAGAATTTTTAGTAGTGGGGCCAAATTAACCACAGATTAAAGGCTGTTCTGGGCTTGTTCAACAAATCATAAAGCAAGCATCCAAAGGCATCAGACTATCTTTAAGTAACTTAACTGAATCCTAGAAAAAATAAATAAAAACATTTCAGAGAACACAAAAAATTCAGCCTCTATAACATGAATATATTCTTCAGTAAGCTTATTTTGTACCTTTATAATATGGTTTTAAAAAGTCTAAATTCATCATAGATTTTTTGACTGCCTTTAAAAAAAAGTCATACATTAGAGTTTACTATGAATTTGAAAATATATAGTGTCATGTATCCAACATTACAATTTCAAAAGTATAGTTTTTTTACTATAAAATATCTTCCATGTGTTACTTTTCAACTCATCATACTCCCAAGACTCTGGAAACCACTGATCTGTCAAGTAGAATACACAATTTACAACAAGAATTCAGCTATAAATAAAATTATTTTCTAATGGAAAGTTCTTATCAAAAAGTACTAGTTATGTAACAAGCTGAAGTATGTATATTGCCACTCATTATACAAAATAAAAATTACACACACACACACACACACACACATATATATATGTGTGAGAGGAGGGGATTGAGAGAGCCAGATTCCCACATGTGCCCTGACCAGGATCCACCTGGCTAGCCCACTAGGCGGTGAAGATTTGCTCATCTGGGGCATTGCTCCATTTCTCAGCAACCAAGCTCTTCTTAACACCTGAGGCAGAGGCCATGGAGCCATCTTCAGTACTGGGGGCCAACTCATTCAATCAAGCCATGGCTGCAGGAGGGAAGGAGAGAGAGAGAGAAATAAAGGGGGGGGTGTAAAAGCAGATGGGTGCTTTTTCTGTGCACCCTGACTGGGAATTGAACCTGGGACATCTACATGCCAGGCTAACACTCTACCACTGAGCCAACCCACCAGGGCCAAAACGAATTAATATCTTAAAATATCAGATTTTATGTCTGTGTGTATATATGTACCTTTACACATTATTTCCAGTTGATATTTCTGTTTATTAAATCACCACTTAAAATGGTTGCCTTAATTTAGTCCTAACCGTAGGAAAAAGAGTTATTTTATGTTCAAATTAATCCAAATTTCACTTTCGCAAACCAGCGCAACTCGTAATTTTTTAGGTTCGGATGAGAACAGTGAAGGATTAGAAAATAAACAGGGAAAGAAAAAAGATGGGACTGGGAGGATTTATGGTGGCTGATGGCCTACCTAAAGCACTTACACTCCCAAAAGCTTTATTTTTATAGTGTAAAGCAAACTCATTTGCAAATCAACAAGAGCTCAGATACAGTCACATTTCAGAGGAAAACCAAGAATTTTGCCCAGTGCAGGAAACCCCCAGCATGCATAACATCTAAACTTCACAAAACAAAGGGTATAAAGAAAACTGCCTCTAGTCTCTTCGAGCAATTAGTAGAAACAATCCTTCACAGCTGACATGTAAGTGTGGGAAGGGCATGTGAACTGCCTTTACCAACTTATTCAAACAGTCAGAGGCTGTGGGGAAGAGCTTAGCCTTTAGCAACTTAATCAAGCAAGTGAGGTGGGGGGTGGACAGCAAGGACCCTGTCAGCTTGCTGTCTGTCCCCCACACCTCTGTCCCCTACAAATCTAAATTTCAAGGACCTTGTCAACTTACAGTCTTGCAACATTTCCCCACTTATATTGATCATGTTAGTGTTCTTAGAGAATTGAATTGTGCACTATATTAATTACAGACGTTAATGTAGTAAGTTTTGAGTGTAAGCATTCTAGATAAAAATCTTTAATTGTTCAGTTCAATATATGATAGTTTGTACTGCTTTTGTGAGTATCCATCTATGTGATTCTTATTGGAGCTTTACACACACAAAAAAATCAGATGGTTCCTGTTGGGCAAATGAGTTTGTAAAATATGTATTTTTTGAGTTTGCTCACTTTCATTGTTAAAAAATGGCACTGGGCAGTCACATGTGTGCTTTCCCTCAGAGCAGGGAAGTTGATTGAAAATTGCAGGTTTTATTCTTGCTTTGGAGGGGCCATTGTTTTGCTAATGTTTGCTGGAGGATAAAGCTTTGTGGGCCCAGTCATTTTTTGCAGAGAAAGTAGAGAGAATGCAGAGTGCTGAAGAAGAAGCCAGTTTGTGTAAAGAAAGAGGTGTGTAGTTGGGGAACCAGAGCTGAGGGGCTTTGGGAGCCCTATTGAAGCTTGTGGGGGCCTTTGATTCTAGGAAGAACCAGAAAAGATTCTCCTGGTTTTGGAACCAGAGCCCTGAATGAAAGGTAAGTGTTTTCCCTGCCTGTTTGCTTGCTGGCCAGTGCAAGACTTTAATAAAGGAATAACCCACCATTATTTGACTCCACTCTTTCTTTATCATCTGCCTGAATTCAATGTGAGAACCTGCATGGCCACAACAGTGGTGGCCTCTGGCCTACATCTGACATAGTTTGCAGCAGGATTTGGATCATATCAGTATGGAGCCACCACCACCCTTAAGGTGTGGGGAAGAGGACTGGTTGTTTTTATGGTTCCCCATGGCTATCATTTGGGGGACAATGGGCTGTTTTTTATAGCCCTGAGAGGGGAAACCTAGAGATCTGTGCAAGAGACTGCCTGAGGTCGAGAGCTCCAGGATGAGTTGCAAACTAAGAGAAAAGCTGAGAACCAATGATGCCTGGAACTGAAGCAAGCTCTGGGGAAGGAGGCTGCATGGGTTGTGAGCTGAATTTTTCCCTGAAAGTTGAATGTAGGCAGCAGAAGTTGTTGGAGGAACAACTGTGGGTTCAGGTTCAGGATGAAAGGCAGCAGCTGCAGGAGCCTAAGATGGAGTTGTGCCAGTGGAGTGGCTCTGAGTCAGAAGAAGCAAGCATTTCCAGCTCCTCTTTTGAGGATGAGGAGACTTGGGCTAGAACTAGCATCTGCAAACTCTAAAAAGTAAAAATCCAGCAGCAACGAGTACCTACTAAGCCCCTGGCACGTTTACTACAACTGTGAGTCATAGATGTGGTTGGGGTCATGATCTCTGGAGCAGAGGTAAAAATGTTGGCCAATATTTCCAGGTGCTCCTCCTTGGGGCAGTGTCTTCAGAGCTGCCATGATGGCAAGGATGAGGGAGGAGGCTTGAGGCCCCATGTGTGTGAACTGACTTTTGGACTGCAACTAGAGGTGGCACCAGCTCCCTTGTTGAATGGACATGAGGTTTAGGGATAATATGAGAGACCCTGATGGGGGAAGGGGGGAGTTCTGGTGGAGGCCCTCCTGCACTGGGAAGCTTTTCATCAAGTTGGAGAGAAGCTCCAAGGACGTTTTGCGCTTTGGGCAGAGTGCTCAGAGAGATATTGTTACAAAGGGCACCTTTGTAACTGTTGAAATTGTATGACCTGTACTGTTGTAATTTGTTTATATAATGTACCTCATTCCTTGCACAGAAATGCCTGTGTGTGGATTGCATTGCTGCTTGAGAGGGGACATTGTTTTGCTAATGTTTGCTGGAGGAGTAGGCTTTGTGGCCCTAGCCAATTTTTGCAGAGAGAGCAGAGAGAATGCAGAGTGCTGAAGAAGAAGCCAGTTTGAGCAGAAAGAGAGAGAAGGTGTGCAGATAGGGAACCAGAGCTGAGGGGCATTGAGAGCCCTACTGAGGTTTGTGCGGGCCTTTGATTCTAGGAGGAACCGGAGAATGCATCAGGACTTTGGGAGCCTTGAATGAAAGGAAAGTTTTTTTTCCCTGCATTGCTTGAGCAAAGGGTCACTTGCTCTGCAGGAGCTCCCCAGTCAAGGCACATATGAGAAAGAAATAATTGAACAACTAAGGTGCCACAACAAAGAATTTATGCTTCTTATTTCTCTCTCTCTTCTTGTCTGTTTGTCCTTCTCTGTTCCTCTCTCTGACTCTCTCTCTGTCTCTGTCAAAAAAAAAAAAAAACAGAGAAAAAAGTTTATACAAAATTTATCTATACTAATATATTAACACAATCATTTTTATCCCCAAATTTTTATTTATGTAATGATTAGAAATGTTGGAAAATACACAAAAATTTTAGAGGCAGAATTAGAATACTGGAAAACATGACATTTTTCTAGGAGAGATTTTGTAATAATAGGTGAAACAGAGGAATAGGTCTAGGTAAAACAGGACTACTGCATAGTATAGGCAATGAGATTTTGAAGTATTTTCTAGTCTATATGTGAGTCATCATTTCTTTGCCCATATTATTTCAACTTGTAGGTCTGATTGTAGTGTTTGCCTCACGTATTAAAAATCTAGTTGTCATGTTACTATAAATTTTGTTTTGCTTGGTGAACACAGCAGACACGAGAAAACATTTCAAATAACAATAAATTAATTAATGTATTCAAGGAAAAGGGAAAAGTTATTAACAATAAAATATGCTTTAAACTTAAAGCTTATCATTGTCAAAATAAAAATAAAATTAGAAGATAAATTGGAGGATATATTTCAAAATATATCATTAAAAATGGAGAAGGAACATATGAAAAACTAAGATATATTATATAGAATAAATATAGTCCATTCAACATCTAATTAACAGATATACACATAAAGGTAATTCAACAAAGATTACTAACAAAATAATAAATATCTTGAGATCATTTAGAAAAAAAAAAGCTACTATGGGTATAATAAAAGAAAAATAGAAAGTATGTCTGAACAGTGAAAGAAGACCTAAACCTTTAGATTAAAACAGATCTATAAGGACTAATGCAATAAATATAAAAATTCCCATATATGTGAAAACAATTGTAAATTTTCTAACACCAAGAATAAAAAGATGACCTTAGAATTCTTCAAGAGAAGAAAGAAAAGTAATCTACAAAACTGGTTATCAGGTATTATAAATATAATCATTTATATAATCAAGCATAAAGGAAAAAAAAGAATAAAAAGGTAGTATTCAAGAAGCACTGGTCTAATTCTCAGGCAGGTAATTATGTAGCAGTAATAGAAAGTAAACTGACTTAATTACAGAGGATGTCAGATCCCTTTTTGGGATGTGGTGGTTATATTCAGAGGAAATTGAATTTCCCCATATCAAAATAGAAAGTAAAACCAAAAGTAAGAATAAGCAAAATGTGATGCTGAGTTTTCATATCCTTAATTATGACTTGAAAGCCTATTTCAGTGACAGATATGGGGATCAGAAAGGGATTTTTTAGTAAATCAATCATCCAAAAAAAGAAGTTAATAGATAACTCTTAAGCAAATTGATTCGGAAATAGAGGTAATAGAAAACTTATTTGGAGTTACAGAGATAAACAGAATAAGAAGTAATTAGAAGTTATTGAAGTGCTTACCTCAGGGAATAGTACCAAGTAGAGTTAGGAATAGAAAAACAAGAAGTTTCTTATTTTTTTTGTACCCTTCTAAACTGTGAATTGTTTTACCATATGTATATATTGCTGTTTTAATTTATTTATTCATAATAATATATTTAATACTATTTTATAAATATTTAATACTATTTTTAAAATAGAAATATAAATGAAAAGGATATAATAGCAAAACCAAAACAAATTTCTCATGTTTAAAAATATCATGTTAAGAAATGTGCACAAAGTCAAAAACTTTAGATGTCTCTGACTCCAAAATTAGCATTTATTCCATTAAATAAACCAATAGCAGACCCAGAGCCTCTTGCCTTGTGCAATTTTATTGTTCTTCAATGATATTATATGCTTAGGGAGTGTAAACACTTTGAACACAAGAGACAAGCTCATGTGAGGAAGTAAATATAGTCTTTCATGGAAAAAAAACTTAATGAACTACAAAGTTACACCAAGGTTAGTTAATTTTTTTTCCTTAGATCCAGAAGCATTTTTTATCATAACTATAAGAATCAGAAGTCTGCACACCATATGTTGTTCATGTGTTCCTGGGATGGGATATAATCATTCTTTTCCTTGGTAGACACTTCTCAGTTATGAATTCTCTTAACCATAAGAAATTAAATTACAAAGAATAGTGTTCTTCAGTTATCAAGAATAAGTATGTTAGATTACTCCACGTTATGTAGGAAATGTTTCTATCAACTTTCTTCTTCTCTACTATAGGCAAATTGAACCTCTCTCTATTTAACTTAAATTTAATAATAACAGTTTATTTTATCTGATACCTCAGAACTAGAAACCATAACTGATCTACTGCATCTCAGTCACAGATTGAATGGAGTCTGAGGGACAATTACATCTGAGTCAAATTCAGTAAGGTATGCCACTGATCATAAAGTGGTAAATTTTAAGTGTGTTTATAGTATTTTCAGATTGCTGTAAAAGTAAAAATCATCACATGCTTTGTTAGAGTCTGACTAAAGAGCAGAGTTGTGGCAGCCACGTCATGATATGCAGTAACTCACATCACATAAGTTTCCTAACTGGTGAGAGAGAAAGACCTCCACTCAAGTGTCTTTAAAAAATCTGAAAATAACCTTAGAAATTTATTTTCAATATTAAAATTGCGTATGAAACAAGTTCAAAATATTAATTGTGCTTTTTATAGAAAAGCCATAACTTTCATTTAAGGTAACATGAGATAAGTTTTGTACACTTTTAATATCCAACTGACTTACCAATATATTATCAATTCAACTGGAAGTGGGTTTCTGAATCATACTCAGTTAATGTAAATATAATTTCCCAAAATACCACTTTGAATCAAAGTCCAAATTTAATATGATTCTCCAGTAAAAACCCAAAATCAAAACTGAAACAAAAGAGAAACTCTTGTATTTCTCTCAAATTTTATTCTGAGAAAAAAATTGGTTATAAAGTCAAAATAGATATTTACCTCATTTTTAATTTATTTTATTAGCATGTGAGTAACATGAAGATAGCCATAGCTTCAAAATTTATTTACAAATTCTAAAATTTGATTTCTGTTCACTTCATCTGCAGGAAAAAAAAAAAAACAGTCTTAAGCATAGTTCTCTCCATATCTCTCTCTCTTTTTTTGTATTTGCCCCACTGCCGTAACATCTGCAGCCTTTCTTTCCATAGTGATCAGAAAAAGATGTAATGATGGTTAACACAGCACAGGCAAGGAGAGTATATTTCTGTTATGACTATTTAATGCAGTTCCTGTACAGTGGAGGAACAAATGACATTTTTCTTTAGCTGAATCTGCGACAGACAGCATCTGCCTTCTGTTCTCACTCCATTTATAAAAAGAAAATGCTAACTTTAACATCATCCATCTTTTTAAGTTCCAACTCCTTATATTCCTTCCAAATCTCCTCTGTTTCAGCGTTCTTTTTTGAACTATCTTATCTTGACCACTTGGTAATATCAATATTTTTCTATATTTTAAGAGCCTTAGTCAACTTTTCTTGTGCTTAATGAAAAAAAAATTTCAGCTGCAAACCAGAGAAAGACTCAACAACAAACAAAAAAAAAGTGTGTGAGTGGGAGATCTTCCTGTACACTTCTAGTTTTTAATTTCTCTGTTTCAATCCACACAACTATTTTCTGCCTTGAAAACACAGTGACTGTAATTCATCTTAGATTGTTTTCCTCAGCAGTTATTTAGACATCCCTAGGAACCCATGGCTCTCACTCCATCTATTTAAGCCTATCATTCTCATCAAGGTATAGAAAGAGCTGGCAGAGTTTGCTTTGTGTAGTAAATCATAAGGCTTGATTCTTTACCTATACTCTATAACTGACTTACAAGGGCATGATTTGGTCACTTAAGCTGGGTATTGTTGTTTATAATTTACAAAGTTAATGAGTTGAATGAGGTGATATTTGAAGCACCATAGCGCAAAAACAATCTATAATTTGAAGTCATTTGGTAAGCTGTTATCTGACCTACTCTAAGACCTCTATTATATACTGACTACATAAATCAAGCCCTACAACAATGTTAATCTTTGAACACAGAAATTTCTGTTCTTCATCAAATAGCTTAATTCACCTAGATGAGATTTCAATACAGTGTATTTTCAGTGTTTCAGTGAATGAATAAGTTTCATCACAAACAGGATTTGGAATATATTATATTATATTCAACCATTTTTTTTCTAATGGTTGCTGCTTTACATATATTATATGTCATCTGTTTAATTATTTTGGTGAATCTTATAAAATAGATTAATAATCACTGTCAAAGAAGTTTACAAAATTTAGAAAGTTGAGTAAGATACAAACTGAATTGATGTACTAGTAGTATATTGCTTTGTAAAAAATTAAAACAACTTAGTGGCTTAAAACAATAAGAAAATTATCTCACAGCTTCCACTTGTCAGAAGTCTGAATATAGGTTAGCTGGGCCCTCTGCTGAGGGTCTCACCAGGCTAAAAGCAAGATGTTAGATAGGGTTACAATCCTACTGGAGAATCAGTATCCTATTCCAAATTGACTGGGTAGGGGCAGAATTAAGTTCCTTATAAATATAGATATAAGACAGAGATTCTTGCTTTCTTCCTAGTTACAACAGGAAGCCGTTCTCACCTACCAAAGTTTGTCCGTCGTTTCTTGTATGTTCCTCTCTAAGTCTACAAGGCGGGGAGTACAATTTTCTATAATTTAATCTCTCTAAGAAAAAGCTCAGTTTATTTTATTTTATTTTTTAAGAATTCACCTTGTTAAGTCAAGTCCAACTAAAATAATTTATCTTTTGTTTAATTCAAAATTAACTGATTACATCTGAAAACTCCTTTGCAATATAAGGTAGCATAATTTTAGGAGTAATAGCCCATCATATAGATATTTACTGGTCGTACGTTCATAAGGCATATACAATAAGGCAGGGGTATTTTGGGACATCTTAGAATTCTGCCTACCATAAAAACAAATTGAAATAACATAAGTGTCTAAATAAGACAAAAGTTAGATTTGTAGAAAATTAAATTATGCATATTATCCATACACCAAGGAAAAAATGTGAGTGAGAAATAGTAAAACAAGTCTCAAAGCATAAGTATTTTTCCAGATGGTAGAGATGTGCCACAGGAGGAAAGAAGGTATTTCAATAAAGAGCAAGGCATGTAGTCCAGTGAAATACAAAAGTATAGAGCTTACTCTTATATCCCAATCTGGCCGATACAGCTAATAAAGCTAATGCAGAATATTTAGGCCCTTCAACAAAAGGTTTTAAACTTGTGCATGTTTCAGTTGGAAATGAGAAGCTACTGAATATTTAAGAGGATTGAAGTTTCCTCTTCTTGCCCCTTCAGAAACACACCCTGGAAGGTCCATCTAACTGGATCACATTTGTGACATCATCCCCTGCCTTTGGGCTTCCAGCTGGGTTTGTACAATCAGAGGACATGTGGGAGACAGAAGGAAAGAGAGGTGGGTTATAGTCTTAGTTTTCTTTCTGTAAGGCTGGCTATCTCCTTTATGATAGATGGCCTTCCCACACAGTCATTTGTATCCCTGGGTGCCAATAACCACCTTCTTCTTTCTCTCCTTCAAAGCAATTATGAGGAAAACACTGGAATGTAAACCCCTGGATATAGTATTATTCTCTGTACTCTTTTTTCATGCAATCAATACCTACTTGAAATTTCTTTATTAAACTTCAAATTACTCAACTTGAATGTGCCATCTGTTTGCTGCTGGAAATTGACTATAATTTGGACTGATGTAGCCAAAATTCTTGTGGGAAGATTAAAGTGACAATGATGAAGAGATGGTGTAAAGAGTGAAGAGACTGAATATGTTAGTTTAGCTAAGAGTAGTAATGAAGGAATGAACTTGGTGGAAAGTCTGAAAATACAGGATAGATGATATAAGAAATAATTTAGAAGTAAAATACATAGTGTTAGAACCTGATTAAATGTAGGGAATAAAGGAAAAACCTATTAAAAGTAGTTCAAAGATAAAACTTGGTAACTAAATGAACTGTCATTTCATAATGGAAATATCAATGTCAGAAGGAGAAATTGATTTAGTGACTATTAGTAATATTGAGTTAGCTTTGAAACTAGTATATATAAATATATTAGACACACAGGTAAAGAAAATAAGTACAGTAGGTCTTTGAATAGCATAATTTCATTATAAGGTTGATGGAAAAAAAATGATTCCTGGGCAAGGCCATTGTTTGTGTATTTTTCACATTTCTAGATGGGTTGTCTCCGCAGACTCTGATTTCCTCCCTCATCCTAAAGATACACATATTTGGTTTATTTGGAATGTCTAAATTGTCCCAGGCTGCATAAGTGTGGGAGTGTGTGTGAGTGTACCTTTGCTGAGAGGGCATCCTCTCCCGGGTTAGATCCTGCCTTCCACTTTGAGCTGCTCAGGACCACTCCAGCCGCCAGTGACATGAAATGATAATAAACCAGTTGAAAAACAATGTTCATACTTGTTTTTACTAATCTTTCTTAAATGTATGTATACCTTTTTGTATACTGATTTATGTATGCACTTATTTATTTCAATGTTAAAAACTAGAAGAGTTTTAGGTCTTTATTTTTTTAATTTTTATTAAATGTATTGGAGCAACATTCGTTAATCAAATTATACAACTTTTAAGTGAACAGTTCTGTAATACATTATCTGTATATTGTATTATGTGTTTACTATCCATAGTCATGTTTCCTTCTATCACCATTATTCCCCCTTTACCTTGTTCTGCTTACCCAACTCCTTTCCTTCTGATAATCACCACACTATTGTCTGTGTCTATGTGTGTTTGTTTGTTTTTGCTTAATCTCTTCACCTTTTTTTACCAGCTCCTCAAATGCCACCCCCAACAGTAGTCAGTCTGTTTTCTGTATCTATGAGTCTATTTCTATTTTGTTTGTCTATTTTGTTTTGTTTATTAGGTTCTACATATAAGTGAAATCATACAGAATTTGTCTTTTTATGACTGGTTTATTTTACTTAGCTTGATGCTTTGCAGGTCTATTCATGCTGTCATAAAAGGTATGATTTTCTTCATATATACAGCGTAGTATTTCATTGTTCAAATATACTATGGCTTTTTTTTTTATTCACTCATTTACTGATGGGCATTAGGGCTGCTTCCAAATCTTAGTTGTTGTAAATAATGCTGCAATGAACATTTTACATTCAATATTATTTTGTATTAGTTTCAAGTGTACAGCAGTGTTTAAACAATTATATACTTTACAGAGTGGTCTACCTGATATTTAAGTAACCACCTAACACCATGCACCATTATTACAATATTATTGACTGTGTCCTCCACACTTTATGTTACAGTGACTATTTTGTGACTATAAACTTGTATTCCTTAATCCCTTCATTTTTTTCACCCAGGCCCAGCA
The DNA here is from genome assembly GCF_036850765.1 of Saccopteryx bilineata. Lineage (NCBI taxonomy): Eukaryota > Metazoa > Chordata > Mammalia > Chiroptera > Emballonuridae > Saccopteryx > Saccopteryx bilineata. The sequence goes on from NC_089497.1 coordinate 94,058,494, forward strand.
ACGCCTTCCCTCTGGCAATCTTAAGTCTCTATGAGTCTGTTTCTATTTTGTTTATTTATTTATTTTGCTCTTTAAATTTCAAATATAAGTAAAATTACATGATATTAGACTTTCTCTGTCTAACTTATTTCACTTAGCATAATACCCTCTAGGTATAGAAATAAATGATAGTTGTCATATTGGACTACAGTTGTCATATCAGAAATGTATTATTAGAAGTATGCAAAACCCTCTTGTTGAGGCCCTTAAACCTACTTTACAAATAGTATAAAATACTTTAGCATCATTTTGATGTCTCTTTTTGGGTGTGTGGACAAAATCTTAGACATCTAACAGAATTCTTCCATTGTAAATAAATGAGACAAACAAAAGTGAAGAGTTTCTGGTGCAAAACAGCAGAGAGAGTTTGAGGAATATAAGGAAATTGAAATGTATGTTGTATTTTGAAAAAAAAGAACTCATTAATGACTTTTGAAAGAGCAATTTCAGTAGAGTTAGGGAAAGAAAGTAGTTGTAAAAGATGAAGACTGAAGGCATAAATGAATAATAAAAACTGAGAGGAAATGGCTTTAGAGCGATACAAACAAAGATAACTTTTGAAGACAAGGAACAGGTTAGATCATATAATAACAGGGCACAGTTGGATCTGTGAAAAGGTCCTTTGTGTTACGTTGCTTTGCCTGAATCATTGGGGAAACCAGAGAATATTTTTAAGCAGCAGAATAAAGTCAGCAGAAAAGATTACTATACTATAAATTCCTATATAAGTGATACATTTTTATTATTTAAATATTGTCTAACAGTTTTAAAATTAAATAATATATTTGCATCATCTGTCCCCCAACTTCTTTTTTAAACTCTTAGTAAATGTTCTTCAAAAAGGAAAAAGTGAGATATTACCTGTTCAATTCCCTATTTTGATTAATAAAATCATTCAGTGATCCATTGCCTAAATCAAATAACTGAATTGTGTAAAATTCAACTTAAGATTTTGATATTTTTGCTTTCTCATTACTTGTGTACCACAATAATTAAATAACAAATCGTTCTTTAATTATTAAATATACCTCAAATGTAACTGTGAAAATATAAAGCAATGTGAGAGAAAAGTGTCCAAGACCCTTGTTTATTTCTAAGGGTATCCAACAAGCTTTGTCCACAGTGGATGGCCTAACTATAGTGTAAGGCCAGGGCCATGGCCCTTGTGGCCATTCACGTGTGGGGTCTCATTGAAATCGGGCAGACGGTAAAGAAACAGTGGAGCCAAAACATGCTGGGTCATTCTTTTATTTTAGCCTCCCAACTGACAGGCGAGTAAACATACAGTGGGAAAACACTTCCCTTTCCGTTCAGGGCTCCCAAAGCCACTGACTCATCTGGTTTCTCCTAGAATCAAAGGCCCCCACAAGACTCAGTCACCTCTGGTTCCCCATCTATCAACATGGTTTCTTAAATCGCAAAACTGGTTTCTCTCTCCTTCCCTTTCATCTTGGCTTCTTTCTCCTCAGCCCACTTCTTCCTTGCTCTCATTGTGCTAAAAATGGCTTCCTTCTTCTTATTATTCTTCCTCTTCTCTTAAAACTCTTTTGGCACAAAACCCCTTGTAAGTCCAAGGGGTTGGACTTACAACACAGCCAACATCACAACCACCTGGCCCATGTAAGCTCCCATTTAATTTGAGCAGATTGTAATGAATCAACAGAGCCAAGAACTGGTGGGCCATCCTTTATTCCTGCTCACAACCAGTGGGAGAGAAAAGACACAGCAGGAAAATACTTCTCTTTTCATTCAGGGCTCCCAAAGCCACTGACTTTCTACATTTTTTCCCTAGAATCAAAGGCCTCACTCAGTCCCCTCTGAATGCCTCCATCTTGCACACTGCCTCCTCTGCAACCACGTGACTTCTTTCCCCCAGAACAATGTCGTCTGCTCCTCTCAAAATGACCTCTTAGCTCCTCCTTTTAAAACTTTTCAGCAGGACAACCCCTTCCTCCAGCACACATTAGCATAACCAAGCCCCTTCCCAAGCATGAAGGTAACAAGCCACCCCACATAGGTAGCATCATTTTTAATTAAAAGTGAGCAAGACCAAATAACACAAATTCTACAGAATTATTTGCCCAACACTTCTCCTCCAGCAAACATTAGCATAACAATGACCTTTCCCAAGCAGTAAGGTAATTAGTGCCCAGCATCATTTGTAACAATAATAGTGAGCAAACTCAAAAAACACAAATTTTAAAAACTCATTTGCCCAACATATATATTCTAAAGAAATTTAATCTATGTTCAATATATTTTAATTTATTTTTTAAAATATTAGGAAAAAGATTGACATTAAATTAAATGCTGTCATTTTTAATTTTGTTTTTTGTCTGCTTTCTTTTTTAACAGAAAACAAGTTAGAATGGGTACAATGACTATGAAGCATGTGTCCTGCCTAAAGTTGGGAGCAGATTGAGGAAGGTAAACTGGGTCACACAAACAAGGCTTCAAGTTTTTACACTGAGGTTGGTTTCTTGTCTTTATATTCAAGTCTGGAATTGGTAATCTCATCAGTGGTGATACTGTAAGAAAACATGAAAATTTTTATATTACAAATAAAGAAATATCAGCACATTAAAGTTTCTATTAACTGCTAATTTTCAATTCTGAGGTGGAAATGTGTTAATTAGGATATCACAAAGAAAAGTTGAGAACATATGCATATAACATTTTGAATGTAATGGCAAGTAATAAAATTTTTAAATGAGTTTCTATATGCAATTGAAATATTAAAAAATATTACCATATATTTTTGTTCCATAGACATACTTTTTCCCCCCAAAAGTGGAGGGGAAAATGTCTGTGTGTTTTATGGAGCAAAAAAATATGATATTTTATTAAATATTTTAATACATCAATTGTTTCAGAATGTTTTTTTTCTTATTTCCCTCCTTAAAATCCTAGGTGTGTCTTATGGTCAGGTGCATCTTATGGAGCAAAAAATACAGTAAAGTTAAAAATAATTTTGAAAGAACTATGTTAATATGTATGTTTAATTAATATATAAAAACTCACTAATTTACATAATAGTTATTATAAGTCAGTTATTTTACAATGAAATAACTGAAATTAAAAATAAACATAGCAGGTTCTATGCTTCTAAGATGTTCCTAGAAAACTGAAATTATAGAAAACACATCTTACCATATAATCAGACATCAACTTAAAATTTAATTTTGAAATTTAATCAAAATATATTTAGTTATAAGTACTAAATACTTTAACATCACAATGTATATGAAAGCATAGCTAATGTAGTGAATTAATGTGACTTTCATTTTTAAAATGTCTTTCGTACCTATCAGCTATACCAAGAAATATTACACTTGAATAATTTTTTATTTTAAATTGTATGTTTTATTTCTTAGCTTTATTGAGATATAATTGCCATATAACTGTGTGTAAATGTAAAGTATAAAATGTGGTTTTGGCACATTCACATTATGTAATATGATTTCTACCTTGGCATTAGCTAACATCCCATATTCAATATCATTTTAAATTTTAAATGACTTTACCTTTATGTTCCTGTCCCTCATTGCATTTTGTCAATACTTTTAAAAACTACCTTTTCAAATTTCATTTTGAAAAGTCTAAATGTGCCTGACCTGTGGTCACACAGTTGATAAAGCATCAACCTAGAATGTTGAGGTCACCGGTTTGAAACCCTGGACCAGCCTGGTCAAGGCACATATGGAAGTTGATGCTTTCTGCTCTTCCTCCCCTTCTCTCTATCTCTCTGTCTTCTTTCTAAAATAAATAAATAAAGTCTTAATTTTTTTAAATTTAAATGAATGTCTAATCTTTGTTGTCCTTGTAGTGTGGACATCTTCCAAGTTAAAGAGAGAAATATAGATGGATAAATAGATAGAATATCAACGACAGTATATTTGAGATTCCACCTAAATATTTTACATAAAATTCCTTGAGAGTTAGAAATTTGGGTGAATAATAGTCCATCAGAAATTTCTTGTTTTATAAAATTCAGACATTTCAAGGATGAAAAGTAGATTAAAAACAATCCATTCCATGTTCATTCATCTGTACTGAGTCTGCATACCCACTTGACACATTTTGTACCTGTATGCTCTGTATATATGTAATGTAAGTTATATAATAAAACTGTAAAACTACTTAACTTCTAAAACTGTTCATTTTTGTGTGTGTGACAGAGACAGAAAAAGAGAGACAGACAGATAGGGACAGACAGACAGGGAAAGAGATGAGAAGCATCAATTCTTTGTTGCAGCTCCTTAGTTTTTCAGTGATTGCTTTCTCACATGTGCCTTGATGAGGAAGGCAGGACTACAGCAGACTGAGTGATCCCTTGCTCAAGCCAGTGACCTTTGGGCTCAAGCTGGTTCTTTTTAAGCAATATGAGCAACTCAAGTAAGACTAAATTTTTTTGTTAAATGAAGATAATAATATTCACTATAAATAACTCATTTAGAGATAAAAGGAGAAAATATATGTAAAGTATTTAGCACAGTTTCTGGCCAATAGCATGTTTTATAAATTTGAGTTAAAGCTATGGCTAAAATTGATTAATATATTCTTTGTTAAAAGTATAAAATAAGATACAAAAATTGAGATTTCTATGTTTAAACCAGCATTTAGGCCCTGGACAGTTTGCTCAGTGGTAGAATGTCATCCCAGTGTGTGGATGTCTTGGGTTTAATTCCTGGCCAGCGCACACAAGAGAAACACCCTTCTGCTTCTCTATCCTTCCTCCTCTTCTCACTTCTCTCCCTCTCCCTCTCCCTTTATGCAGCCATGATTCGATTGGAGTGAGTTTTTCCCAGGCCTGAGGATGGCTCCATGGCCTCCACCTCAGGTGCTAAGGAGAGCTCTGTTGCTGAGCAATGAAACAACATCCCAGATGGGCAGAGCATTACCTTCAAGTGGGCTTGCTGGATGGATCGCAGTCGGGGTGCATGTGGTAGTCTGTCTCTCTGCTTCCTTCCTCTCACTGAATTTTAAATATTATCTTTATTTATTTTTTTATTCATTTTTTAGAAAGGAGAGAGAGTGAAAGAGAGAGAGAAAGAGAGAAAGAGGGGAGGAGCAGGAAGCATCAACTCTCATATGTGCCTTGACCAGACAAATGCAGGGTTTTGAACCGGCGACCTCAGCATTCCAGGTCAATGCTTTATCCACTGCGCCTCTCACTGAATTTTAAAAAAACATTAGCACTTAATACATGCCAGACATTGTATTTAATTATAGAAATAAAGCATTATATGAGCTTATTTTATCTATAAATATATTTATTTATGTATTCCATACCCTGAAAGAGAAAAACAAAAATGTCACCTTGGCTCTGCACAACTATGTTTGCAGTCACATGTGTTGATTCTCTTGGTTGTTTAAATGAGCAAATATTAGTTTGTAACAAAGTAATGTAGTAAAAGAAGGGAAATTTGGTTCAAATTAGACTTATTTTAGAAAGAATAAACACTGAATATTGAATGTTATTAATTTCTGTGTTATTAATAATCAATATTCTTAAGACAACATAGATAGGTTTGTCTGAGTAGAAGTATGTATTCTCTCTGTTATAGAAAAGGATCAAGGGATTATGAGGCAGAAACTGATGTTGGCATTGTGTAGGGTAGCATAGAAGCCATGCACGAATATGGGCAGATAGCCATCATCTCAGCATTAGGGACACTTCCACGCATCTATGGATTGAGTTATCATAACGAATACCAACTGGCAAGTGCCAAAATTAATACTACACATGAATTACACCTTGCATATCTGTTTGTCTAAAATTTGGAAACAGTTATGACACATTCACTTGGAAATCTCACACTTCACCTGAAACAAAGTATGTTCAATGCAGGAAGAGAGGCTGGGGAATGGTATTAGAGGTCTCAAACTTTCCCTGTGCTTGTAATTATTTGTATCTTTCATACTATTTAAAATATTAAACACTAGGTACTACATATAGACATGTAACATAAAATGGACAGAAATAACTTATATACACTACTTTTATTGCTGTAAATAATAAGTGACCTTTTTTCTAGAGTAGCTCAGTTAAAAAAAATAATAACACCACTCATCACCATTTATGGACTTTCAAACATGTGCTAGATATGTTCATATATTATTTTATTTACTTCTCAGAGAAAAATATGTGATGACATTTTTAATGCATTCATAAAGCAGAATATAAAAAATATAAAATTTTAACAAAATTAGAAAAAAAAATTGTAGTTATTCCCAAGGCTCTAAAACAAATTAAATAGCCAAACTGATATTTGTAACTCTCTAGAGTAAATTCAAAATACTACCTCTAGAGACCTGGAGGAGGTAATAATGTACAACTATATAAAAAAAAAAAACAATACTAAAACTCAACACCAGGAAGGTAAGCAATCAAATTAAAAAGTGGAAAAAAGAACTGTATAGACACTTCTCCAATAGAGGACATATAAATGGTCAATAAGCATATGAAAATTCAATGTCACTAATCATCAGAGAAGTGCAAATTAAAACCACAATGAGATATCACCTCACACCAGTCAGAATGGTGCTCATTAACAAAACAACACAGAATAAGTGCTGGCGAGGGTGTACAGAAAAGGGAACCCTCCTGCACTGCTGGTAGGAATGCAAACTGGTGCAGCTGCTGTGGAAAACAATATGCAGATTCCTCAAAAAATTAAAAATGGAACTGCCTTTTGATGCAGCTATCCCACTTTTAGAAATATATCTTAAAAATACCAAATTACTGCTTCAAAAGAAAATATGCACCCCCATGTTTATGGCAGCATTGTTTACAATAGCCAAGATCTAGAAACAACCCAAGTGTCCATCAGTGGACAAGTGGATTAAAAAGCTGTGGTACATATAAACAATGGAATACTGCATGGCTGTGAAAAAAGAAGGAAATCTTACCTTTTGTGACAGAATGGAAGGACCTGGAGATTATTATGCTAAGTGAAATAAGCCAGGCAGAGAAAAAAATCTTATGATCTCACATATATGTGGAATCTAATGAACAAAGTAAACTGAGGAACGGAACATAAGCAGAGGCAGGGTCACAGGGACAGCTGTCAGAGGAAAGGGGGATGAGAGGTTGGGATCAGAGAAGGTGAAGGGATTAGTGAAACTATATATACAGATAACAGGACAGCAAATCCTAGAGGAAAGGGGGGAGGGAGTTAGGGACAGAGGGACAAAGGAGGTATAAAAAGGGATACAGGGGTGAGGGGTGAGGAAGTTATATTCAGTGGGACACTCAAATCCATGTAAACACAATAAATTAAAAATTAATAAAAATCTTAAAAAAGGAAACAATAAATCATATAACAGAGAGGGATGTGGGAGCACAGACAAAAAAGGTTTAAGCCTAGAAATTACCACAAAGGATATAATTTGAACTTGTAAGGTATTTTTTCCACACCGAGAAGGGAGGAAGGGGCCGGAGACATGAAGTGTGGAATAATAAAAGGCTTTATTGAGTACAGAGCACTTCTCGCCAGATGAGGTTCTCTGGTCAGAAGGGGGGAGGAGGGCTCAGAGAAGTCACAAGGGGTGACCCGCATGAGAAATATTTAAAGGGTCCCAAGGGTGGTTGAGCTAATTTGATGTGGTGAAATCTCACTGGCTGACGGAGGTGTCGCTCTTTTCCAAAGGGCTCCTGGGAAGTTTCTTTTGGCACGCTTGGTTGTGGGCAGTTTCAGCTAAGTTCCTAGGTTTGGGTTCCCTACTTGACTTTTCCCCTTTATCCACTGACCTTACAGAATTGTCTTAAGAAAGAAATTGGAGCCTGACTAGACGGTGGCGCACTGGATAGAGCATCTGACTGGGACCCAGAGGACCCGGGTTTGTGACCCCGAGGTCACCAGCTTGAGTGTGGGCTCATCTGGTTTGAGCAAGGCTCACCAGCTTGGACCCAAGGTCGCTGGCTTGAATAAGGGGTCACTCAGTCTGCAGTAGCCCCCCGGTCAAGGTACATACTGTTAAGCCTAATCTGGAGGGACCCGAAACATTGAAGAAATGAACAAAGTCCCTCGATTACACACCAAAGCTTCATTGTCAAGCTTGGCCAAGTGGCAGCAACTCCGACAGAAATCTGAAGGAGAGTGTGCCGGCCCTTTGTTCTATCTAGTATTTATAGTTTTGCAAGTGGGAAGTACAGAAGCAAAAATTGCAATTAAGAGCCCTTTACCACTATTGGTTATAGTCATATGTCCTTTAACATAATAGCACCATGTTCAATTTGCAAGCCATACATCATTTTGGAGAAAACAAAATTTACTAGTCAACACAATGGTAGAAAGATGTCTCTTTACATATTAAAAGGCATTCCTATATTTTCTAGTGTTTATCTGCCATCTCTCTGTCCAAAGTCACACGTGTTAACCACATGCATTTACATAGGAGAGGTAGTTTCCGTGGGGACAAATGCTCACAAATGGCTCATTGCTATAAGAAAAGGTTTATTTTGGCTTTTCTCTCCCTGCACCTGGTTAGCCATTCACCTCTTTCCCTATAGGCATGGTGGAATGTCTGGGGATCTATGTTTTCCTCTCCTTTGCATTTACAATACAATGCCAAGGGCCGTCCTGGTCATGCCAATCACACAGTACAGGGACTATTTCTCACAATTTCTCTGCAAACCTTAACCCAAATTAATAAAATCTTCTTCAAGCCTCTTAAAATATTAATATTAATTCTGTAGTTTTTTTACAACACCTGTGGGTGAAGTGGCGCAGTGGCTCCTCACATAATGAGAAATCAATCAATGAACAACTAAGGAGCTGCAACGAAGAATTGATGATTCTCATCTCTCTCTTTTCCTGTCTGTCTGTCCCTATCTGTCCCTCTCTCTGACTCTATCTCTGCCAAAAAAAAAAAAAAAAAAGAAAGAAAGAAATTAGAGTTTACTAGGGTAGATAAAGGGAAAAGATGACCTGCCAGATTGAGAGAATTTGCAAAAATCTAAGTGTCTATTGATGCATGAGAAATGATCAATAACTATAATGAGAAAGAAGTTATTTCTCAAAACCCTGCAAATTATCCTGTGAGTGTCTACCTACTGGCTAGTCCAGAGCAGAACCTGAGCCTGTTTTCAAAAACTGCCATGTTTTTGTGAGTATGCTGAAGGCCTAGTCTATTGCTTTGGTTCCAGCAGGTAAAAGTGTACTGTAATAAAACAATACTGCATTGAAAGAGGTTTTTCTCTGCTCTCTGTTGGAATTGTGACTCCAGAACCTTTCCAATTATTTTCTATTTTTGAAGTTCTCATGTTGGAAAATATATTTTCTTGATACTTGTCTACTTTCTGTTTTCTGTCTCCTATTCTCCTTCTGATGTGGTTTGGAGGAAGGAAGCCTCCTCCCCTTGAACCAAAAAGTTTCAAGGACATTTTATGTTTTAGGCCAAGCATTCAGAGAGATTTTGTAAATATAATATTTATACTTGTGTGTGATTTACAATGAGGGCGAGGCAACACCAGCTAAAGATAGTCAGTTACAGATCACATTCCTGCCTGGGAAGGGCTATTATGTTGCTAATGGAGAGTTTTTTGTACTAAAAAGTTTGAAAGCAAGGAGGAAAAAAAATCAGACCCTCCCTCTGACCCATTCACTGAGGAGGAAGATAAGCAATAAAGAATGCAGGGAGGAAGGGAGATCTGAGTAGCCCCTTCTTCTTCCCTTTCTTTCAGTTTCTGAGACTAATGGGAGCTTTACAAAGGCTTATCCCCTCTGACATCACCTAAACCCCCCCCATCCTGAATTTGTATGATTGATGTGTGTACCTCTAGATAAAATAACTATAAAAATATATGATCAAAAGTTGTCTTAAATTAGTAAATATTCCAAAGGACACTGATAGTTCTCATTGGACTCTCTATATTTAGATGAATAATGCTCAATGTTCAATGATGAGTAAAGATAAAGAGGAGATTCAGGTAGCTATGAAATCTGTATTCTAGAATTAAGAGGGTTTTTCCTAGGTAGCTTCTCAAAATATGTGAGATAATTCCCACCATTGGTATTGAGATGATTTTAGGTATTGAAAAGACAGTTTTAAATTACACTGGATTACATAAGAAAGAAAATAACTCCCTTTTAAACTTGGTTTCAATCCTTCTGATTGCATCATGAGGATAGTCTCACTTTGGCACAAAGATGTACTTAACAACCCCTGATTTTTGTTAATCTCTTTTTTTTATAAAAGAAAGATAGGTCTTAGTCTCAGAGCTTTCTCTAAACATTGTATTTGGCAGTTAACCATATTGTGGCAATTTTACTGCATTTATTTTAAACTACATTTTATTGACAGATTATTCTTGTTCTCTACTTACTGTAGTGTAAAGTTTCTTAAATTAATTTAATACATTTTAAGTAAATTCATTTATTAAAAAAATCTAAAATAAAACAGTAAGTGCAACTATTGCATGATATATTTTCCTCTCAGGCTGGCTTTCTCAAAAAAATACAAAACATCAACAAATAAAAAAAACAAAATAATCATAGAATAAACAAATAAACCTTGTAAACTCATAAATGCAGAAAACAGGATGGCAGTTACCAGAAGGGAATTGGTTGGGGAAGATAAAGAGGGTAAATGGAGTCAAATACATGGTGCAGAGGAGACTGGTCTTAGGGTAATGAGCACGTTGTAGTGTATACATATGTTATTTTATAAAGTTGTACACCAGAAACTTAAATAATGTTATTAACCAATATTACTCTAATAAACTTAATAAAAATTAAAAAACAAAAATTGTCTTCAAAATTAAAATGCATTAAAAGGCTCTAGGCTAGAACTACTTTTGACTAACAAATTACACAATGACCATGGTAGATGCAGGATGTATAGCAAATATGGGTAAAGATGGTCAAAAACCTCTATGTTTCTTATGAGTTAGCCCAACAATGAACATCAGTGCTGACCAGGAGGCAATAAATAAATTTTAAATAAATAAATAAAATAAAGCGGTAACAAAATCATGTGGCTTTTTATTTAGGTAGAAAATTAACCAACCATTCTTCCTGGACTTTTTTTTTGGGGGGGGGTATTTTTCTGAAGTGAGAAGCAGAGAGGCAGAGAGAAAGACTCCTGCATGCACCCAACAGAGATCCACCCAGCAAAACCACTAGGAGGCGATGCTCTGCCCATCTGGAGTGTTGCTCTGTTGCAACTAGAGCCATTTTAATGCCTGAGGTGGAGGTCATGGAGCCATTGTCAGTGCCCAGGCCAACTTTGCTCCAATGGAGGCTTGGCTGCAGGAGAGGAAGAGAGAGATAGAGAGAAAACAGAAGGGGAAGGGTGGAGAAGCAGATTAGGTGAGTTTCCTGTGTGCCTTGACTAGGAATTGAACCTGAAACTTCCACATGCCAGCCCAACGCTTTACCAGTTAGCCAACTGGCCAGGATCTGAAGTTTTTATTGTACCTGCTTTTTATTGAGTTGGTTAAAATTCTCCCTGAAAGGTTATGAAATTGTTCTTGATGATCATATGCCATAGCTGCTTCAATAAAGTGCCACTTGGCCTCTTCCTATGACACTGAACTACCAGCAGACATGCAGTGTTGTTATTCACAGCATACTTTAATAAAACACAAAGGTAAGCAAACTTTTGTTTATTTTTCTCATTAAGTTCTATTTTTGTGAATGAGGGGGCAAATGTCCAAAGTCACCACAAAGTATACTAGAGGTCCCTAGAGATGATATTCTTAGAGGAATATCCAATAATAAGAGAAATAAAAGGATTTATTTGAAAAGATTAGAGGGAAGGAGAACAAAGGAAATAAAACATACAAAAAATGATATCTAAACTTAAAAGTTTTGCAAAAGCATATAGATATAAATTATGCTTTTCATTTTATTCAAATTTACTAAGGAATTATACAAGTTTTGAATGTTTGAGAGGCAATTTATAGAGTAGCTTTAATGACTAGGTAGAATAAGGTAGACTTTGAAATGAATGTGAAACAAGAAATAAGTATAGCAAGAAAAATGACTTGCTTTTAATGAACTAATAAATGAATAATATTTAATTAGAGAAACATTAAGAAAAAGATGAAAAATGAGATATTTTTTTATATATAATCCTACTTTGAAAACAATCTTAAAGGCATATGCTTACTCTTAGGAGATAATGGGGCACACTCACCACATTTAAATTCTTATGGTAATCTTTTTAGCTAGAATTAAAATAATAAACTTGATGAAAAATTGAAATATTTGTGTAAATTAGTTTTTCAATATATGTAACAATTTATAATCTTTTTTTAATTAGAAGAGAAAATTTTAAAACCTATATGCTTCCAGTGCAACAAAAACCTTACATATTTAATTTAATTTAATTTAAAACTTTAAACAACTTTGAAACATTAGTACTTTATGATCTTTACAGATGAGGAAAATAGCACTTATAAGGATTATATACTATAAAAATATCTACTTCCTTCCCTGCTAACAGGTTACAAAAAGCTTTATTTTTTATTAACAATTTTTTTTTTAATTTATTCATTTTAGAGAGAAGAGAGAGAGAGAGTAGGGGGGGCGCAGGAAGCTTCAGCTCTCATATATGCCTTGACCGGGCAAGCCCAGGATTTTAAACCAGCAAACTCAGCATTCCAGGTCGGCATTTTATTCACTGCGCCACCACAGGTCAGGCTACAGATAACTTTATTGTTATATAAGTTCAAACCTATGACAGAGACAGAAAACATTCAGTCAGTGGTTTTTTTATTATACTCCAAAGCAGTGGTTAATTTTTTGACTTCCAGATATGATAGAGTAACGGGTATCAGACTTACCTTTCCCAAGATATAATTATTTATAAAACTATACACAATATTTAGGCAGCAGTTTTCAGAATTTGATCAATAGGCAGCTTATGATGGTGATTATTGAAAGGAGGAAAGACATGACAAAAGTTTCATGATCTACTAGGTTTCTCTGTTGGGACACTTTCTGTCAATATTCATGAAGATGAAGTCCAAGCAAGCTTTGGATTCACTGAGCAGAGAAAGAAAATCTTGAAGTTGCAAGCTCCTCATACAATAGAAATTTGCAAGATAAGGTTTTCAAAAGAATTGCATGGGAGAAGGGAGTCTGTTTGGGGATTCATCACAGGTTGTTTGACCAAGGTCTGGGTTATTCATGCTCAGAGTTCAATTCTAAGGTATCATAAAAATCATCTATTGTAGAGCTGAGAGATGAATGGGGATAGCAAAGGTTACACAGTATGGCAGACATTAGATTTATGACCCAACAAGAATAGAGAAACTTCAGTGAGTTTCTTAGTAAGATCCAAGAAAGGACAAGCCTTTGGAATAAATAAAGCATCATGGAGGAATTTGCACAAGGTAACACCAATATATAAACCAAGTAGGCTGGCCTGCTCTAACAAAAAATAAATAAAGTTTGACAGAACCAGGAAGATGCTACAGTAATTCTATAAGTTGTTCACCAATTTAGGCTGGCTATATGCTGAGCTATGAAATGTCTCATTAACCTTGACATTATTAATATCTTACAGAGTATGTTCTCTGAGTGAAATTAAATTAGCAATCAATAGAGATAAAAAAAGACAATAGGCATGTTGGTCAAATAAGTTTGTAAATATGATATATATATGTTTGCTCGCTTATAGTTTGCATTGTGTGTGGGAGACAGGCTGCAATCTGGCAAAGTTATTATAGCCTAAGGCTTAGTTTTATTTTTTTAATTTTTATTTATTTATTTATTTTAGAGAGGAGAGAGTGAGAGAGAAAGAGAGAAAGGAGGAGGAGCAAGAAGCATCAACTCCTATATGTGCCTTGACCAGGCAAGCCCAGGGTTTTGAACTGGTGACCTCAGCATTCTAGGTCAACGCTTTATCCACTGTGCCACTACAGGTCAGGCACTAAGGCTTAGTTTTAAAACGAAGCTTTTCCCCACACTCTTGACTGATTGCATGATGTGGGGTGGTGCACTCTCATGAGGAATCCCATTATGCTTCACATAAGTGACTTTGTATTAGACTTCCATATTTTTTATATTGGATTAAAGGTTTTGATTTCTACACTATAAAGTGGAGCAGACTGGGAGCTTTCTCCCTCTCTCAGTTCCTGAGATTAACATTAGAGAAGAAAGCAGAGAAAGTCCACATGGAGGAGGTCAAGAGAAGCAGCCAAGATGAAGGAGTTTTGAAGGAGAAGCCAGTTTGTGCAGTTTCTGTAGAGAGAAGGAGATGGGGGACAGATGTGAATAAGGCTGGTGTGCTAGGAACTTTGATTCTAGGAAACTCAGATAAGTCAGTTACTTTGTGAACACTGAATGAGTGGGTTTTGGAACCCAGTGTGTGTTTTTACTTGCCCACCAGGTACAAGCTAGGATTAAAGCTAATTGCCCAACAGTTCTTGGCTCCATTGTTTCATTACCATCTGTCTGAATCTAATGCAAACCTGCACGGTCCAGGCAGCTATGATGGTGGCTGTGGCTACTGGCTTTACAAGGCACTAAAGGAAGTCACTAGAAACTTAATTTGATTAGATTTTTCTCTTCTAGATGTGGTGTTGCAGGAAAGCAACCCAATGAAGGACACTTAGATAACTGTATAAGAGGAAAAGGTAATTTATTAAAAAGCCATTAGAGCTGTGAAGCTAGTAGCTCCAAAGACACATGCTCCCCCAAATTAGATTACTTACATTTTATATACACTTTAAAGAACACAGGTTCACACACATGGATCCCATAATTTCTTTGTCTAGAAGTACACACGTCAATCACATGGTTTTAGGATGGAAGGGGGTTTAGGTGATGTCAGAAGATAAGCGTTTGTATATCACCCATTAAGGTCCCAGAAACTGAAAGAATGGGAAGAGGAAGGGACTAATCAGATCCCCCCCTGCATTTCTTTACTGTTTATCTTCCTCCTCACAGGTGTGGAGAAGAGGGGGGTCTGATATCTCCTTCCTTTCAAACCTTCTAGTAGGAAAACCTTTCCATTAGCAATATAATAGCCCTTCTAAGCAGGAATGCGATCTGTAACTTTACTGGCCATCTTGAGCTGGTGTTGTCTAGCTCTCACTGTAAATCACACACCAGTATAAAATCATATTTACAAAATTATTTGGCTAACATCTTACTTCCTCTGCTTGCTTTGCCATCTACACCACTGGCATTTTAACACAGGAATGAAGTACATTACAGTAACAGTACAAATTGTATCATTACAAAGGCGTTCTTTACAGAATCTCTCTGAATGACTGGCCTAAAACATAAAATGTCTTTCAAGCCTCTTAGTTCAAAGTGGGGCTTCCTATCTCAATGGAATCTTAACTTAGTCTTTTAGTAATCCCAGGATTAACAATAGTTATGTCAATGAAAAACCACTTCTAAACCTGTAAGAATTTTTTATGAGTTTATTTGAGCCAAACTATTGACAGTTGCTAGGAAGCAAAATCTCAATGGATTGTTGTAAAGTCAGCTAAAGGAGGACACTGAGTTCAGGCATGAGAAGTTTATTAGGGGGTCATCTGCTGGACTGACTCCTAAGGCAGAGGTCAGCAATCAGTTCTCTATTGGGTAGGGTTAATTAGGGGATTCGAGGGTGGGGGCTACCAGTTTAAAGAATTAACTGTAAATAATCTAGGGGACCTTCCACACCATGGTGAGTTAATATGGATGTCTGAAGGAGGGGTAATCTGAAATACCCAGTTTTTTAATGTCCCTTTATCTACTTAAGGGAGGAGGATGTCATGGCCCCTGCCTGCAACCTTATCAATTGAAAAAATGCTCCTAAAAATGGCAGTTTTACCACTTATTTTATACATTAGAATAAAAAAAAAGATGTAAGGGGGTTACGTGAAATTGATTAGTGATAGATTAGGGAGGCAGGAAAAAGCAAAGTGGGGAAATCTCTGGGATTGAATAAAAATGGAAATGTATACACTGAAACATCTCTTACATAGAGAGGCACAATACAGGTTTAATAAGTTAACATGGTAATAATAACAAAGAAAGGGTTTGTTGGTTCTTACTCCAGTAGGATGCTTGCCCTGAGGGGGCAGAAAAGATTATGCCCACACCACAAAGGCATGCTCTCAGGGACATTACTACAGATGCAAAAGGCAACTGATAGGCTTCAAAAGAAACATTGACCTTTATTCAGTTAGAGAATAACTTCTTAGGACATGATTATCCACCAAAAACTACTTTTAGTAAAAAAGTTTCTATTTCAGACCATCCTGTGTGGTTATGAGGAGCCACTAAGCCATTTCACCCCCAGGTGTTGTAAAGTACCAAAGACTACAGAATTAATATTAATATTTTAGGAGGCTTGGAGAACATTTTATTAATTTGGATTAAGGTGTGCAGAGAAATTGTGAGACATAGTCTCTGTACTGTGTGATTGGCATAACCAGGATGGCTCTTGCCATTGTATTGTAAATGAAAAGGGAAGGAAAGCATGGATTCCCTGACATTCCACCACACCTGAGGGGAAAGGAATGAATGGCTAGCCAGGTGCAGGAAGGGAAAAGCCAAAATAAACCTTTTCTTATAACTATGAGTCATTTGCGGACATTTGTCCCCACGAAAACTACCTCTCTTATGTAAATGCAGGTGGTTAATACGTCTGACTCTGGACAGAGAGATGGCGGATGAACACTAGAAAATATAGGAAGGCCTTTTAATATGTAAAGAGATATCTTTCTACTATTGTGTTGACTTGTAAATTTTGTTTTCTCCAAAATGATGTATGGTTTGCAAATTGAACGTGGTCGTATCATGTTAAAGGACATATGACTATAACCAATAGCAGTAAGGGACTCCTAATTGCCATTTTTGCTTCTGTACTTCCCACTTACAAAACTATAAAAACTAAGTAGAACAAAGGGCCGGCACGCTCTCCGTCAGATTTCTGTCGGAGTTCCCACCGCTTGGACCTTGCTCCTGTCTTCCATATTTCAGGTCCCTCCGAATTTGGATTAACAGTTACTTCAGGACCCAGAGTCTGTAAGGACATCATGCAGGCTTTCTCTGAGCCTGTTAGGATCAGCATTTGGCTTCTTTTTCATCCACGGTTAGATAATATGCCTGGTAGAGCCTGATATCATCCCCTATTAAAAACTGACCTTGCAATAGCCAACCCACTTTTTTGCCTAGTATTGATAGATATAAGAATTCCTAACTGCCCTTTTGATGTTCCGCTTATCTGTCAGACCTCACCCTTACTGGGCTATTGCCCCTGAGAGGAATTCCAAGAACTTGGTCGACCTGCCCCAAGAAGGAGCATTCCAAAAAGCTGAAATCCTCAAACCATAAAAGGAACATACCAGGACTTTTGCCTCAGTATTCCTCAGGCTCTCCCAAACACTATATAACTTGCCCCTAGTCTGTAACTGGTGCTCTTCTCCCTGGGAGAACTGCCTGACAGGGTTCCTTTCTTCCTTTCAATAAAGCCTGTTACTCTGGTCTTTCGGACTCCCATGGATTCCAACAAGTATATCCTCCTTGCTCCTGATTTGTCCTGCCCATAAAAGTCTTACATTTTGAACAGCTCCTCAGAGCTATTTATCTGTTAGATTGAATGCTGCCTTATTCAAATGGCTTTTTGCTCAAGTTAACTTATTTTTTAATGTGCCTCACTTTATCTTCCAACACAATATGTTTTATAAAGGTGCTTTTAATCATTTCCAAATGTACTACTTATATGAATGTGATGCATTTGGGGCACATTTTATCTCTGCTTAAAAAGACTTTAGGAGGATAAAGTCAAGGAAGAATTATGGGGCCTTTATAAGGGTGATATGTAAGTTGAGACTTAAAAATCTTCAGAAATTTATTATTTGTACAGGTGAAGGAAACTGCAAGAGCAAAGTTGCAAAAGTTAGGTTCAAAAAGGTGTGACTATAACAATCCTGATGCATATGAGACAGAACAAGAAATAAGTCAATAAGAGGCAAGTCAGGAAGTATTTTACATTACATAATAAGGATCTGAGACAGTTATTTAGAAAAATGGCTGTCTACTGGATGTTTCAGAGCAGGATAGCAACATGGTTAGATTTGGGCTCCAGAATAAACTGGTGAATGTGAGAGATCTGGAGCCAAAAGTTTTGGCTCCAGGGATTTGCATGTTTCTTTTGAATCCTTGGACAAAGCAACCTGCTATGTTCACAGGACCTCCACTTGTCTTTAAAAAGCACAGATTTATGTATTTAAGTGAGCTGACTGGGAACTCTAAATACAGTGGTACCTTGAGATATGAGCAGACCAACATAATTTTTTTAAGATACAAGCTGCAACTTGGTCCATATTTTTGTTTGGGATCAGAGCGAAATTCTGAGATATGAGTTGTGATTCAGGAAGCTGCTGCTTGTTGGTACATTGGCGCATGGGTCCAGTATCGGCAGCACAACACCAGCATCTCGTTCTTTCTCATGCATTACCATCAGAGTCAAGTCAAATCTCGTGCACTATACTCATTCTTGCATCATTTTTGCATTTTTTACTAACTTTTTTTGTGTGCTATCATGGAGCTAAAAAGAGTGAGTGTAAAGGACAGTGGTGAGAAGAAGAGAATGATGTCAATAGAAGTAAAGCAAGAAATAATAGAAAAACATGAGCATGATATACGAGTGATTGAACTGTCAAGGCTGTATGACCACAACACATCTACAATTTAACCATCCTTAAACAAAATGATGCCATCAAAAGCACAAATCCAGCAAAAGGAACTACAATTCTGTCCCAATTAAGGACAAATATCCATGATGAAATGGAGAAGCTTCTGCTGGTGTGTGTGAAAGAGAAAGAGCTGGCAAGAGATACAGTGATAGAGACTGTAATATGCAAAAAGGCACCTATTATTTACGGCGACTTGAAGAAGAAAGAACCAACAACCACAAAAGAGGCAGCAGAAGATATGTTTAAGGCAAGTCATAGCTGGTTTAAAAATTTTAGGAAGAGATTTGGCATCCACTCGGTGGTGAGGCATGGTGAAGCTGCGAGTGCTGATGTACATTGCATGTTTTGCTGACTTATTGCAAAGGAAGGCTACATCCCTCAACAAGTGTTTAACTGTAATGAAACAGGATTGATTTGGAAAAAAATACCCCGGAGGACTTTCATCACTGAAGAAGCTGCCAGGCCATAAAACCATGAAGGACCATCTGACCCTTGCATTGTGTGCAAATGCTAGCGTGGACTGTAAAGTAAAACCACCGCTAGTGTATCATTCTGAAAATCCTCAAGCCTTTAAGACTCACAAGATTCTTAAAGAAAAACTGCAGGTTATGTGGCACGCCAATGCTAGGGCATGGGTTACACTGCAATATTTTATTGAATGGGTAAATCTCATCTTTGATTCTGCAATGAAGAAATATTTTCAAGAAAATAAACTCCCAATGAAAGCATTACTAATCCCTGAAAATGCTTCAGCCCACCCACCTGGTCTTGAAGATGACCTTCTTGATGAGTTCAAATTTGTGGAAGTCCTCTACCTCCCACCCAATATGACTTCAATCTTGCAACCTCTGGATCAGCCTGTCATTTTCAACTTTAAAAAGCTTTACACAAAACAGCTGTTCTGATGCTGCTTTGAGGTGACTGAGAATACAATTCTAACCCTTCTAGAGTTTTGGAAAGATCACTATAACATTGTGGTATGTTTACGCATTATTGACTTGGCATGGCAAGAGGTTACAAGAACAACCTAGAACTCAGCATGGAAAAAGTTATGGCCTGATGTTGTTGCAGACAGGGACTTTGAAGGATTTAAATCAGAGACCAAGATTGAGGTAGAAGGTCTTGGAGGAGATTGTGTCCCTCAGAAAGTTGATGGGTGGTCGATGAGGGTGACATAAATGAGCTCGTTGAGAAACATGAAGAGGAATAATCACTTGTGGAGTTGAAGGAGCTACAGATGATGCAACATATGGAGTTTCTCTGCAAGAGATTAGTAGTGAGAAGGAAGTAGAGTCGAAGGAAGTGATTTCTACAAGTGAAATTAAAGACATGCTGGCAATGTGGGAGAAGCTTTCACGTTTCATTTAAAAGAAACACCCAGAAAAAGTTTCAACTGGTCATGCTTCAGCACTTTTTAATGACATTTGTTTGTCATATTTCTGTAACATTTTAAAAAGAAGGCAAAAGCAAACCTCTTTGGATAGATATTTATTAAAAAGTCCTACAAATGAAAGTGCCAAAAGTGCAGCCAAAAAGGCAAAAACAGATGATGATTAAATGCAAAATATGTAATGTTAAGCTTAGGTTAAGTTTAAGGTTAAGAAAGTGCATTTTTTTATAATTAAGTTTTTGTGGTTTTATTTTAAGTAAAGAAAGTGCAATTTTAGTTTTGTTTAAAGTAAAAAAAATGCAGTTTGAGTTTACATTTAGTGTTAAGAAAGAGAAAGTGCAGTTTTAGTTTATGTGTCTACAGTGCCTGCATCCCTTCCCCCCTACCTCCTCCTCTGCCATTCACCTCCATTAGCTGCACTCGTCTGTCTCCAAGGTGAGAATACAGTACTAAATAACACTTTTTTATTTCATATATTTTGTTATACATTGGTAAAGTATACATGTATGTTTCTTAATTAAAAACATATTGTTTTCACTGACCAGGTGGTGGTGCAGTGGATATAGCGTCAGACTTGAATGCAGAAGGACCCAGGTTTGAGCTTGAGAGTGGGCTCATCTGGTTTGAGCAAAAGCTCATCAACTAGGACCCAAGGTCGCTGGCTTAAACAAGGGGTTACTCAGTCTGCTGAAGGCCGCAGTCAAGGCACATATGAGAAAGCAATCAATGAACAACTAAGGTGTCGCAATGTGCAACGAAAATCTAATGATTGATGCTTCTCATCTCTGTTTCTGTCTGTCTGTCCCTGTCTATCCCTCTCTCTGACTCTCTCTCTGTCTCGGTAAAAAACAACAACAAAGAAATAAAAAATAAATAAAAACATGTCTTTTTCATAATTTATGATAGTTTGGGATGTTTCACAGGGCTGGAATGGATTAAATCTATTTCAGTTATTTTAAATGGGCAAAATTTGTTTGATATGCAAGTTGACTGACTTATGATCTCGATCACAATGGTACCTTGTTTAAGGTACCATTGTATTTACATTTATGACACATTGTGTTGCAGGTATACATTTAGCAATATAATTTGAAAATAAAGTATTTTTAATTGAAACTTTTTTTTCAAAGTTAGTAATTTAAGGCTTTTCATTTTGACCATAATCTAGCTTTTTTAGCCAGTCCTTTGCAAATATCTTCTTGGACTTCTCAAGGGCTCCTTGTCATGTGAGTCCTTCACTTTTTTCTTATTTATTAACCTTTTCATCCCAACCACCTTCTAATTTAAATGAGGTTTGAAACATGAGATTCCATAGTCCATTTTGGTAACTACTACCAAGTCAGGAGTCTCCTCTTTAGTTCATTCTCTCTCTCTCTCTCTCTCTCTCTCTCTCTCTCTCTCTTTTTTTACAGAGACAGAGAGTCAGACAGACGGATAGATAGGGACAGACAGACAGGAATGAAGAGAGATGAAAAGCATCAATCATCAGTTTTTTGTTGCAACACCTTAGTTGTTCATTGATTACTCTTTCATATGTGCCTTGACCATGGGCCTTCAGCAGACTGAGTAACTCCTTGCTCAAGCCAGCGACTTTGGGTCAAAGCTGCTGAGCTTTGCTCAAACCAGATGAGCCTGCGCTCAAGCTGGCAACCTCAAGGTCTCAAACCTGGGTCCTCCACATCTCAGTCCAACTCTTTCTCCACTGTGCCACTGCCTGGTCAAGCATGAAGTTTATGAATTTCCTTTTTCTTTTTCCCTCTGGTTTTAAGCCAAAAATCTCCAATTGAAATCACACCAGAGATTTTCCTGACAAAGAGAACTTACAAAACAGAGAATTTACTATTTACATTTACACTTGACTTTTAGGCACACAGTTCAACAGATAAAGAAAGGAGTTCCCCATCAGAGGCCTCTCAGGTGCTCACTTAGCTATGTCCTTCATGGGGGCTTAGGCTCAGACACCAGAGATCCCCCTTCACACACCCATCACTCAGCAGTTTTAGACAGAAACATTAAAAGCAAAGAATGAGATCTCAGATGGCACAAAGTGTCCCTGGAAGTCCGAGATAGGACTGATTAACTCAGCCCCCACTAATTGTTTTTCTAGAGCACTACCAAGTGTCGCCACTAATGTCTTTTCCTGAAAGCACAAACAAATGTGTCCCAGAAAATCGTGAGGCAGGACCCAAAACTCTCCACCAATGTCTCACTCTTGGAGAGCTTATTGCATGAGTTAGATCATGTCTGATCCCCATGCAGTAGTTCCAAATTGACTAGTCACAAACAGAAAAGCTAGAATTCAGAACATAAAAAAAGCTAAAATTCAGTAAAACAAAAGCTTTGCTTTACTTACCTCTGGAGGTCAGAATTACACTCCTCGATTTCTTGTTGAATTTTGAGACCAGTGGTGTCTGCTGAGGAGTTGTCCAAACCCCACAGAGAAATGGGAGCCCTGGAACATCTTAGGTGGTGCCTCCCCTCGAGATCCAGTGGGATTAGGCAACCTCTGGAGAGGCCGGCCGGTCCATGTGTCTCTACCCAGTGACGCAGAACACCGGCATCCTGGACGAGCTCCCAAATGTTGTAAAGTAGCACACCTTAATTACATGGGTTATGTAGAGACACCAAGGCAAGATACAGAAGAATTTTTAAGAGGAGATTTTTTAATAAGCCGGCTGCATATGACTTACATGGGATATACATAACACAAATCATGTAGTCCCAAATATGGCTCTGAGGCTTGTTATATACACTTTATCACATACAGGTTGGGGAGAAAACGAAGCGGAACATAACACAATAATCAGTCATTAACAAGCTTATAACATTTGTCTATAGGATCTATGAAAAACATTCCTACATTTAAAACATATAAGGTAACACAGTAGTGATGTCGTTTTTCATATCAAAGACATTCACAAATCTGTTAGTGTCTACCTTTTATCACTTTGTCTAGAGGTATATGTTACTCTCAGGATTCCAAGTAGGGAGGACAAATTAAAATCAGTGTAGGATATGCAAATATTGTCTCTTATTGAAAGGAAAAGGAAGTTCTTCAGATAACCTCTATTCTTTCAATGCCTGACTTTTCTTCTTTAAAATGGCATTGCCAACACTAAGTTTTACAGTTCTTTGGCACCTTACCACATATATATAGTCATTCAAAATGGTTATTCATAATGGTTGACACTTACAATATTTTGAAAAACTATATATAATCAAGGTTTAGAGCAATGAACTAAAAAAAATGAAACAGTGGAACAAATCTTCCCACATTTGTATAACCTCAAAAAAAGTTTAAACTTGATATTTTTACAATTAGTTTTATCAAACTGTCAGTCAATATATAACTACTATTACATTAAAATATTTTAGATAGTAGATAAAGTTGGCCCACTTATACTTTAAAGCTCATATGACTTGACATCAAACCCAAAACAGACAAATAAATAAAGAAAAACAACAACTAAAGGAAAGAAAATTATGTGTCAACTTATTTGTGATTATAGATTCACCTATCACAAATGATAGTAAATAAAAAATAAATACATACCAATAGCACATATGATAATAATAATAATAATAATAATGATTTTTAAATAAAATGCCATAACTATAAAGGGTTTATTCCCAAAAAGTAAAATGGATCCATGTAAGCACACTAAAGTGGGATGAAAGAAGGCATTTTATTAGATGCAAAAATAATTCAATGAGTAGATACTGTTTAGTATAGAATATATACTTTGTAATGAATCTAAACATAATTTAAAATGTGCAAATAATAAGAAATTTTGGTCTTGCTCTATAATGTCAAACATTCAGAATTTGACAACAGAAATTAAAAAACATTAAAATTATTTAATAGTAATATTTATTTTATTTATTTTTTTAATATTCATAGCTCTCTATTTTTCTTTTCTTTTTTTATAAATAAATTTTTATTAATGTTAATGGGGTGACATCAATAAATAAGGATACATATATTCAAAGAAAACATGTCCAGTTTATCTTGTCATTCAATTTTCTTGCATACCCATCACCCAAAGTCAAATTGTCCTCCGTCAACCTCTATCTAGTTTTCTTTATGCTCCTCCCCCTCCCCCTCCCCCTTTCCCTTTCTTCCCACACCCCCTTTCCCCAGCAACCACCACACTCTTGTCCATGTCTCTTAGTCTCATCTTTATGGCCCACCATGTATGGAATCATGTAGTTCTTGTTTTTTTCTGATTTACTTATTTCACTCTGTATACAGTGTTATCAAGATCCCACCATTTTGTTGTAAATGATCCGAAGTCATCATTTCTTATGGCTGAGTAGTATTCCATAGTGTATATGTGCCAAATCTTCTTTATCCAGTCTTCTATTGAAGGGCTTTTTGGTTGTTTCCATGTCTTGGCCACTGTGAACAATGCTGCAATGAACATGGGGCTGCATGTGTCTTTACATATCAATGTTTCTGAGTTTTGGGGGTATATACCCAGTAGAGGGATTGCTGGGTAAGAAGGTAGCTCTATTTTCAGTTTTTTGAGGAACTACCATACTTTCTTCCATAATGGTTGTACTAACTTACATTCCAACCAACAGTGAATGAGGGTTCCTTTTTCTCCACAGCCTCTCCAGCATTTACTATTACCTGTCTTGTTGATAATAGCTAATCTAACAAGTGTGAGGTGGTATCTCAATGTAGTTTTTATTTGCATTTCTCTAATAACTAAAGAAGATGAGCATCTTTTCATATATCTGTTGGCCATTTGTATTTCTTCCTGAAGGAAGTGTCTGTTCATGTCCTCTTTGCATTTTTTTATTGGATTGTTTGTTTGTTGTTGAGTTTTATGAGTTCTTTGTATATTTTGGATATTAGGCCCTTATCTGAGCTGTTGTTTGAAAATATCATTTCCTATTTAGTTGGCTGTTTGTTGTCAGTTTCTCTTGCTGAGCAAAAACTTTTTAGTCTGATGTAGTCCCAATCATTTATCTTTGCCTTCACTTCTCTTGCCTTTGGAGTCAAATTTATAAAATGCTCTTTAAAACCCAGGTCCATGAGTTTAGTACCTATATCTTTTTCTATGTACTTTATTGTTTCAGGTCTTATATTTAGGTCTTTGATTTATTTTGAATTAATTTTAGTACAAGGGGACAAGCTGTAGTCGAGTTTCATTCTTTTTATTGGCTTTCCAGTTTTCCCAACACCATTTCTTAAAGATGCTTTCATTTCTTCATTGCGTGTTCTTGGCTCCTTTATCAAAAATTATTTGACCATATATAAGTGGTTTTATTTCTGGATTTTCTATTCTGTTCCATTGGTCTGAGTGTCTATATTTCTGCCAATATCATGCTGTTTTGATTGTTATGGCCCTATAATATAGTTTCAAGTCAGATATTATAATGCCACCAGCTTCATTCTTTTTTCTTGGGATTGCTTTGGCTATTTGGGGTTTTTTTATAGTTCCATATAAATCTGATGATTTTTTGCTCCATTTCTTTAAAAAATATCATTGGAATTTTGATGGAATTGCATTAAATTTATAAATTGCTTTGGGTAATATGGCCATTTTGATTATACTTATTCTTCCTATCCAAGAACAAGAAATATTTTTCCATCTCATTGTATCTTTTTTGATTTCCTCTAACAATGCTTTGTAGTTTTCATTTTATAGCTTCTTTACATTCTTTGTTATGTTTATTTCTAGGTATGTTTTGTTGTTGTAGTTGCAATCGTGAAGGGTATTATTTTTTTTGAATTAGTTTTCTAATATTTCATTGTTGGCATATAGAAAGGCTATGGACTTTTGTATGTTAATTTTGTATCCTGCGACCTTACTGTATTGGTTCATTGTTTCTAGTAATCTTTTTGTGGAGACTTTGGGGTTTTCGATGTATAGGATCATATCATCTATGATACCTTTACTTCTTCTTTTCTGATATGGATGCCTTTTATTTTTTTCTCTTGTCTGATTCCTCTGGCCAGAACTTCTAGCCCCACGTTAAATAAAGAGTGGAGAGAGTGGACAACCCCATCTTGTTCCTGATTTAAGGTGGAAAGTCCTCAGTTTTATGCCATTTAATATGATGTTAGCTGATGGTTTATCATATATGGCCTTTATCATGTTCAGATATTTTCCTTCTATACCCATTTTGTTGAGTGACTTAAAAATAAGTTGTGTTGTATTTTATTGAATGCCTTTTCTGCATTTATTGATAAGATCATGTGGTTTTTGTTTTTTGTTTTGTTGATATGGTGTATTACGTTAACCGTTTTACATATGTTGAACCATCCTTGAGATTCTGGGATGAATCCCACTTGATCATGATGTATTATTTTTTTAATATGTCATTGTATTCGATTTGCTAGTATTTTGTTTAGTATTAATATTTTAGCATCTGTATTCATTAGAGATGTTGGTCTGTAATTTTCTTTTTTTGTGCCGTCCTTGCCAGGTTTTGGTGTCAGGGTTATCTTGGCCTCATAAAATGTGTTTGGAAGTATTGCTTCTTCTTCAATTTTTTGGAAGACTTTGAGTAGAATAGGAACCAAGTCTTCTTTGAATGTTTGATAGAATTCATGAGTATAACTGTCTGGACTTGGACTTTTATTTTTGGGGAGGTTTTTAATAGTTTTTTTCTATTTCCTCCCTACTAATTGGTCTGTTTAGGATTTCTGCTTCTTCATGACTCAGTGTAAGAATGTTGTATTGTTCTAGGAACTTATCCATTTCTTCTAGATTGTTAAATTTGGTGGCACATAGTTTTTCGTAGTATTCTACAATAATTCTTTGTATATCTTTGATGTCTGTGGTGATTTCTCCTCTTTCATTTTGTATTTTGTTTATATGAGTTCTTTCTCTTTTTTCCTTGGTGAGTCTTGCCAAAGGTTTGTCAATTTTGTTGATCTTTTCAAAGAACCACCTTCTGCTTTATTAATTTTTTCTATACTTTTTCTGTTCTCTATTTCATTTATTTATGCTCTGATTTTTATTATTTCCTTTCTTCAGCTGGTTTTGGTTGTCTTTGTTCTTCTTTTTCTAGTTCCTTAAGGTGTGAAGTTAAGTGGTTCACTTGGGCTCTCTCTTGTTTGTTCATATAGGCCTGAAGTGATATGAACTTCCCTCTTATTACTGCTTTTGCTGCATCCCAGAGATTCTGATATGTCGTATTGTCATTTTCATTTGTATGTATATATCTTTTGATCTCTAGTCAAGGCTTTATGATCAGAAAATTTGCTTGGTACAATTTTAATTTTTCTGAATTTGCTGATGTTATTTTTGTGGCCCAACATATGGTCAATTCTTGACAATATTCCGTGTACACTAGAGAAAAACGTATACTCTGTTGCTTTGAGATGAAGTGTCCTATAGATATCTATCATATCCAGGTGCTCTAGTTTTGTTTAAGGCCAATATATCTTTATTGATTCTCTGTTTGGATGACCGATCTAGAGCCATCAGCGGTGTATTGAGGTCTCCAAGTATGATTGTTTTTTTGTCAGTTTTTGTTTTAAGATCAATAAGTAGCTGTCTTATATATTTTGGTGCTTCTTGGTTTGGTGCACATATATTAAGGATTGTTATGTCTTCTTAGTTCAGTGTCCCCTTAATCATTATGAAATTACCATTTTTGTCTCTGAGTACTTTTTCTGTCTTGTATTCAGCATTATTAGATATGAGTATTGCTACACCTGCTTTTTTTTTGGATGTTATTTGCTTGGAGTATTGTTTTCCAGCTTTTCACTTTAAATTCGTTTTTATACTTGTTGCTTAGATGTGTTTCTTATAGGCAGCATACAGTTGGATTTTCTTTTTTAATCCATTCTGCTACTCTGTGTCTTTTTATTGGTGAGTTTAATCCATTTACATTTAGTGTAATTATTGACACTTGTGAGTTCCCTATTGCATTTTATAAATTGCTTTCTGTTAGTTTTGTATCTTGTTTGATTCTTCTCTTTTGTTTTTTTATTCTTTGGTTTTTTTGGTTGTATTCCATACTTCTTTCCTCTGTTGCTACCTTTTTTAAGTCATGTGCTTCTATGGTGTTTTTTTCAAGTGTGGTTACCATTAAGTAATGAAAAGGGTACCTACCATATTCACTGTAGTACCATATCTTATGAGTGTTTCTGCACTGTTTTGTCCTTTGCTACTGTTAATCTCTGTCCTCTCCCCTTTTTTTTTGTTTTTGTTGTCACAGTTTAAATTTGGTTTTATTGTGTTCTTGGTGGAGCTTTTACTTGGGGTTTTGTTTTGTTTTGTTCTTTGAATCTGGTTGGAAAACCCCCTTTAATATTTCCTGGAGTGGAGGTTTTCTGATGATAAATTCTGTATTTGTGAATGTTTTTATTTCTGTATTTGTGAATGTTTTTATTTCTCCTTCGTACTTGAAGGATAGCTTTGATGGGTATAGTATTCTTGGCTGAAAGTTCCTCTCTTTCAGGGCTTTAAATATTGGGGTCCACTCTCTTCTAGCTTATAGAGTTTCTATTGAGAAATCTGATGATAATCTAATAGGCCTTCCTTTATATGTTGTATTCTTTTTTTCCCTGGCTGCCTTGAGAATTTTTCTTTGTTGTTGGTTTGTGCCATTTTTGTTACGATGTGCCTTGGAGTAGGTTTGTTGTGTTTAAGAAAACTCGATGTTTTGTTTGTTTCTTGAATTTGAGGCTTTAGTTCTTTCCACAGGCTTGGGAAGTTCTCCTCTATTATTTGTTTGAATATATTTTCCATTCCATTTTCTCTCTTTTCTCCCTCTGATATACCAATTATTCTTATGTTATTCTTTTTGATGGAGTCAGACAGTTCCTGAAGGGCTTTCTCATTTTTTTTTAAATTTTTGAGTCTCTCTTTCTTCTCTCTGTTGTGCCTGAATTTGCTTGTCTTCTATGTCATTAATTCTACATTCTATCTGGCCTGTTCTTTTAGCTAAGCTTGTTACCTCATTTTTCTGTTCATGAATTGAGTTTTTCATCTCTGTTTGATTTGTTTTTATAGTTTCAATTTCCTTGGTAATATATTCTTTGTGTTCGTTGAGTTGTTTTCTGAGCTCCCTAAATTGCCTTTCTATGTTTTCTTGTATATCTCTGAGTATTTTTACGGTTTCTATTTTAAATTCTTTGTCATTTAGCTTCAAGGTTTTCAATATATTAAATTTTTTTCTCCATAAATTTTTCCACATCTATCTGTGTTACTTCTCTATTTTTTTTATCCATGATATTCAATTTCCTTTTTTTAATGGCATCTGAGGGTGGTCTTGTTGATAGCACTTTGCCTTCAGTGTGTGGAACTCATGGATGCCCCAAGGATAGATTTTTCTGTCTCTGGTTGATGAACTTGTTGAAATTTTTGGGAGATTTGTCAGTCGCACTCCTCACGGTGCCATTTCTCTGACCAATATTTATTTTCAACATTGCTTTTAGTCATACACATACATAAATATGTAAGGTCATAACAGAGACTAGAGTGATAAAAATGTATAAGAGTTGAAGAGTTCTGCATGTGCCATTTTAGTTATTATTATTATTATTATTATTTTAATATGAATTTATTCTAGATTCTTAACATAATTGTCTTAGTTCTGGCTATAAAATCAAAAGCCCTATTTTATCATTTCTCTTGGAGAACCTCTTTACTCTAATGTAATAGTATTTTGTGTACACTAACCTGACATTTTAGAGGTGATACATAAAACTATTATCTTCCCATATAATTATAGTAGGCTTGATAAATTATCTTCATAGCAGTATGTATAAAACACAGCTGTTAATCACATAAATGTTCATATCACAGATATAGTATCAAATACCACCTTAAGAACATTACTTACCCTCTCTAAATTTCATTCTTCTTATGTATATAATAGTCATACTAAGTGATATAAATGATGAGAACATTAGCAAATGTAATGCATCTAAATCATATGTACATAATTAATACTTAATAAATGCATCATTTACAATATTAGAAATTATTTTCTAGAAAAAAATGTCATTACTAATAGATGCATAAATTTACCAGAAATTACAACTGCTCTTTTGCTATTTCTCTTGGCTGCCTAACCCCACCTTTAATTACTGACAATCGCCCCTGGGGAAGAGGGGTTCCAGGAAGCTGGTCAATTACCCCAAAGAAGAGTATTCCAGAAAGTCGAACATACCAGCACACCCTTGCTCAAGGCTATCCCCAACCCTATAAAGTTTTACCTCAGTCTGTTTTGGAGGCCCTTCTTTTGGAGAAGTGCCCTGGCCTGTCTTTCTAATCTAATAAAGCCTGCACACTTGGAGTTTGAGAGCCGTCTCATTCTTACATCTGGTGCCAAAACCTGGGACAGGGGACTAACTGCCTGGACAATTCCTTTGCCAGCTGAACTTACAACCAGGGAAGCAGTGGACTGCTGAGTGCAGTTAAGTGACTGGCAGTCTGTCCTTGTACCTACCTACTTCCAGATCAGGAGGTAAGGAGTTTCTACCTTCCCTCTCCCTGTTGGCTTTAATTCAATCTATAAGTCCTTGATCCATTGTCAAATGGCTTTCTTCAGTCAGCTTCACATTTTGAGGGGTTTCCCATTTTTTTGTCTCAGGAGACAGCACATTCCAAAAGTCTAAGCACTTAGCCAACTCCCTCCAC
The DNA here is from genome assembly GCF_036850765.1 of Saccopteryx bilineata. Taxonomy (NCBI): domain Eukaryota; kingdom Metazoa; phylum Chordata; class Mammalia; order Chiroptera; family Emballonuridae; genus Saccopteryx; species Saccopteryx bilineata. Next base: position 94,089,185 of record NC_089497.1, read on the forward strand.
ATTCACTTTGAGCTCCTTCTTAGGTGGTGACAACCCCAAGCAAGATGACTCCACATTCCCAGGACAGCTTTCTCCTTTGAGATTGTGATTGGAGGTGGGGAAGCCCTCTCTAAATCACTAATCTCCACATTGGGATCTTTGGAGTCAAAGCTGTCTGACCAAACCCCATTGGGCTGTCTTCTACTCATTTTCTTTTGCAATACTGCCTGGCCATAATATACACTAGACAATGACTCCCACGGGCCTGAAAACGAGACATTCGATTACTATATTCTGCAAGACCTTGACAACTTTTGCCACCGGATGGGGAGGGCACCTGAGATTCTTTACATGCAGGCCTTTCTTCTCCCTTCTCTCCTGTCCTTAATTTCTGTACTGCTTATTCTACACACAGGCCCTTTTTTGGCCAATGAAATCTCACCTAAAGCATCCGCTCCTAATCTTTCCTTCTCCGTGGACTCCCAACTCTCTCTCCCTTTTGCCTGACCCCCAGGGGCACCCCTCTATCAAGACCCCTCTCTGGTTCCTCTGAAAATCTCTTCCACTTGAATCTCTTCCCTCCAGATAGCTCCCTCCCCTCTCTTCACTGAATTCTGTTGCTCATTCACTTGCAAGTACCAGTCTCTCTCTCTATCATTCCCTGCTGGCCAGGGGCCCTTCACTTCTCCACTGTATTCTTAAACCCACCCTTCACAGGCTGCAGCTCTGCCTGTGTCTCCTTGGTCCCCTTCCCGCTCCTTAAAAGCTGCTGTTCCAAAAACGGTGCCTGTCTCTTTGTCCCAAACTCCCTCCTCAAAGTCCCTGCCTCTTTCCTCTCCAATCCCTCTTCCCTTCTTACAAATTGTGACTGTGCCTCTTTCCTCCTTGCCCCCTCACCTCTCCTCAGAGTTCTAAATCTTTTTGACTCCTCTAACCACATGGTGCCACCACCCACACTTCAACCTCCTCCTCTTCCTTAAGATTCTAACCCTCTTTTTTTTCATCCAGCTGCTCACACTGTCCATCCATCTGCTTTCTCTCTTTCTCCTCTCTATGCTGGCAACTCCCTGCTATGTCAAAAAACATTAAAAAGCAGAATTGTATATTATATTATGTGAGTAAGTAATCTGTCTTTTCTCTTTGTTTGTCAGAAAATATCTCTAGTATAATTTGAATTGAAACACGTAAAGCGTGCTCATTTAAATTCCTAAATTGATAATTTATTTGTGAAATCTTTGTTTAATGTGTAACTGTGTCTGTTTCTAAGGCCTAAAAGCAATAATTACCCACCTCTTAAATCAAGGCTTACTCATCCCCTGCAATACCCCTTCCTTCCTGTTCAAAAACCTCCAGAGGCTTATTGCTTCATACAAGCCTTACACCTAATCAATGAGGCAGTAGTTCCCCTCCATCTAGTAGTCCCTAATTTCTACAAGTAACTGTCACACATTCCCTCAAACACCACTCACTTCATGGTCCTAGACCTCAAGAATGTCTTCTTTGCCATTCCTCTATACCCTGACTTTTACTTTTTGTTTGCCTTTACCCAGACATTAATGCAGCCTAGCATTTATGTGGACTGTCTTACCCCAGGGGTTCAGAAACAGCCCACACCTGTTTGGGCAGGCACTAGCTCAGGATTTAGCAACATGCAATCTCAAAACAAGTACTCTCTTACAATATATAAATAACCTACTCCTCTGCAGCCCCTCCCTGCCTGCCTCAAAGAGACACACCACCACCCTTCTTAATTTCCTCACCATGAAGGGATATTATGTCTTCTCTAATAAGGCTCAACTTCACTCTTAGTCCATAGACTATCTGGGCATTGCCTTAACCCCCACCACCTGAGGTCTCACCCTAAATCAAACTCAGACCCTCCACAGTCTCTAACCACCTACCACCACAAATCAAATTCTTCCTTTTCTTGGTAATAGGCTTCTTTAAACACTGAATTCATAATTTTCCTCTTAGTCAAACCCCTCAGTGAGATCTTCTGAGCATGGCTTTTAAGGTCTATAATGGCCAAGGAAGTAACAGAAAAGGCAAATAAGGCCCAAAAGGAGTCAGGAAATACCAGCTTTTGACATATGCTCTTAAAGGCTTCAGTGCCCTAAAGGACTTTATAGAATTCCATCAGGATCCTGCTCCAGAGTGGAAAGAAAGGTCATTGAACTGAAGCCTGCCAGGCTTCCCGGCCCCATCAAGGGACACATCATTGCTGTGGAAAGAGGGACACGAGAAGGTAAGTTGCCTCCTTGCTCCATGGAGGGAGGGTTTAGTCTCTTCTAGCCCTGCTCCATCTACCTGTGACCTGACCTTGCCTAGCATGCTGGAAATGGCCACTGAATGCCCAAGGACATTGTTAACGAGCCTAAGGTATTTCTTCCAAGTAACAGATAAGCTGATCTCATTTCCTGTAAATACAGAGGTCATCTACTATGCCTTGCCTAAATATTTAAATTTTATTTATTCCTCAAAGATCTCTATTATGTGTATTGACAGTCTGATTTTATTACTTTATTTAATGTATAGTGTCTCCTTTATTCCTCTTGTCTCAATGTGCCATGCCTATTGTAGGCTGGGACCTGCAGCTAATTCCAGCTAGAAGCAGTGGTCACTAGTACTTAAACTCTAACTATAAAGTGTAAAATTGTAACCATCCTTTCACCAAGTACTTGCAGAATTTACAGGTTACTCAACAAACTGTTCAAAGACTGTCCAAGAGGCATTTCCAGCATTACATCACCCAAGGACTGACTTTTATGTGGACAGGTCCATGCACCATAATCCTGACCACTCTCACTGCTGCTAAGGTAGAAAAACGGCATGCCTTACCCCAACCACAAACCGAAAGCTAGTTAGTCTATGTATGGTGAAGGTATAAAAAACTCACTAAGGACTTCTTTTTATCAGACTTTGGGAAAAAGGAAACTAGGGTAAAACAAAAGCGAACTTAATTGTCACTAAAGGTTAAAGATTTTTAAATCAAGAATTCTGACTAGAAAGGAATTGTATGGTTTTGATAATAGAAGATATAAGGTATGGAAATACTTTTGAAAGAAAAAAGAAAAAGCAAGTTGTCATGAAGGCCAGTTATTTCTGGATAAGAAAGTTTATGTAAGTTGTAGAAGGTTTATGAAAGTTGTAGGAGGTTTGTACAGAGAAAAAAGAATTTGTACAGTCAGAAAACTGGTTTTCAAAGAATGTTTAATTAATCACTATAACTAACAATCCTTTACTCTCTGTACTTATTGGGGTGACTCTTTCCTCCACCCTGATCATCTGGAGCTCAGAAACAGAGAAACAAAACTGACCCCTTGTCCTTCTATTGTCTATTCACCTCTCATCCTGTATCAGCCAATCAGGGGATTTCTACTTGTGTGGGACCAACACCCATATGTGTCTCCCTACTAATTGGACAAAAACCTGTACCCTGATATATTTTACCTCAAATATCAACCTAATCCCACCCCCTGAGCCTCTTCCAGTTCCTAGTACACTATCCGTCAATCTAAGGACCAAACGAACTATACAGGTAATTCTTCTTCTTGTTGCTTTAAGAATTTCTATAAAAATAGGTCTAGGGGCAGGGGGACTGGCCACTGCCCTGTCTTACTCTCTCTCTCTCTATGAAGCACAGCAAATTTGTAAACATGAAATCAGTGGTTTTGCACAAACTGAGTGTCTTGACTATTGCCTTTCATTGGTCCACTCACTCTCCTATTTATTTCTCTAACTTTTGGACCCCACCTCTTACATTTATTCACATGTTTTTTAAAGAACCACATACAGACCTTCACCAATCAGAAAATTGGAAAAATCTACCTAACCCTACACACCCTAAAACCTGCCCTCATGAAAAAGAAAAATCTGGAACCCTGTAAATACACCCCTACTCTCAACCTTTCTGGCTAGGACTCATCAAGCAGGGCATCAAAGTTCTCAACCTCACTTCTGTATATAATATTTCTCACTGCTTTCTCTGTGCCTTTTTAAACAAGCCTCCCATTACTGCAGTTTCTTTACCCTACCCACTCAACACCACCAAAATTGAAGAACATTTTTCTCTCTCTGGAGTTCCTCTCTTCCAAAAAAACCTTCTCAATTTGTTACACCAACTGGCCTATGCCATTATGTAGTAAGACTATCCCAATCAAAACTTCTCTAACCAGCCCTAACAGAACTCATTTTTTTTTAACGGAACTCATTTTTGGTGCAATGGAACCATTCTAAAATCCTTAAACACCTGTTTCCCCCTCCCTTATGTCCCGGTAATAGTTGCACCACAACTAACATATTATGGAGAGGATAAATTTTCAAACCAGCTAAGAACAAGCAGGAATAAATGGGTTGCCTTCCTCCTGGTCCTCCTTGTCCTTAACCTTGCCACCTCTATATTGGCTATAGGGATAGGCGGGGCTGGCTTAGGCCATAGTATATGGACTACTAACCAACTAAATGCAGACCTGGAACAGACTCTTGATAATTCAGCCATCTCTCTAGACTCCCTCCAGAGACAACTAACCTCTCTAGTTCAGGTCACCCTACAGAACTGGAGGGCTTTAGACCTACTAACAGCAGAGAAGGGCAGTACTTGCCTCTTTTTACAGGAACAGTGTTGCTACTACATTAATGAGTCTGGCCTTGTTGAGGAGAATATAAACTCTCTCCAAAAACTTCAAGAACAAATCCACAGTGGCCAGGCCAGTACTGACCCCTACTCTGAACAATGGTGGAAAAAACCCTTGTTCTCCATGCTAGCACCAATTATAGGACCAATCCTAATTTTATGACTAATTTTAATGCTTTCCCCCTTCTTTATCAAGTTCCTACAGGCCAGGATGCGAGAAATCTCTAGGATGACCTACAATCAAATGCTCCTACAGTCCCATTTCCCAATATCCCAAGGAGAACTTCACAAGAAAAATATCAAATAGGTAAAGATGACAGCAGGAAGAAGCCACCCTTCAGCCTGAGAAGTTCCCTCTTGAATGTTCTCCAAACCCCCTTCCTTTTAAACCACACATAGTCAGTCCTTCTAAAACTTACACCAACAGGTTCCCTGTCTCTAAAAATCTCCACATGTCCTCCCATTTGAGAGGAACCAGAGCAGCACATCTCATGAGGCTCATCCAGGAGACCATGTATCACCATGTCACCCTGTTCAATTGACACTCACAGCAAGCAACTAACAATTATTACCGCCAAAATTTTTTACTTCCTCACTCAGGTTTTCAAAAACATTGCCTGGTTGTTTGACAAGGTTCTCTTCTTGTGTTCTCTCCAGAAGAAACAATAATTTTTCAAATTCTTTCTCCTCTTTCTCCTCATCACCCTCACCATATATTATAAAATTAATTACTGCTTTTCTTTTATATGTAACCACAGAGTTGAGAAATGATAGATGCATGAATTTACCAGGAATTAAAACTGCCCTTTTGCTGTTCCGTTTGGCTGCCTGACCCCACCCTTAATTACTGGACAGTTGCCCCTGGGACAAAGGAATTCCAGGAAGCTGGTCAATCACCCCAAAGAGGAGTATTCCAGAAAGCTGAACATACCAGCACACCCTTGCTCGAGGCTATCCCCAACCCTATAAAGTTTTACCTCAGTCTGTTTTGGGGGCCCTTCTTTTGGAGAAGTGCCCCGGTAGGTCTTTCTCCTCTAATGAAGCCTGTACACCTGGAGTTCGAGTGCCATCTCATTCTTACAATTACAAATAAAGAATTAAGCCTCTGCAAAGTAAGCAAATTAAGGTAAGAGCTTTGCTCTGGTTCATTTGATTGATTGTTTGATTGATTGGTTGATTTTAAAGAGTGAGAAGAAAAAGAGAGAGAGAGAAACATCAATTTGTTGTTCTACTGATTTATGCATTCATTGGTTGATTCTTGCATGTGTCCTGACCAGGGATTGAATTCACAACCTCAGGTGTCAGGATGATGCTCTAACCATGTGAGTCACCATGTCAGGACTTCGCTTCATTTTCAGTGAGTGATACTCCCTTCAGAGAGACTAGACTCAAAGTGAGATGAGATTCCAATCATGTACTCTCTGGTATAAGAAAGAAGTCACAATATTATATAAAAAAATTTTCTTGACTATCCAAAAATAAAAACTTGGGAAATACCAAATGTTAAGTAGTAACTATGTCAAAAAGACCAATACAGGTCACAACTGAAAGGAAAATGTGAACCATACAAGAATTAAAATAATTTCTATAAATTAGTCTGTAAAATCATTTTTATAAATGTAGCTCTTATTAAAAGTCTTTTTATTAAAAAATTAATACTGAAGCTAATAATTATTAGAATTAATAGTGTTTACTTAAAGAATAAATTATTAATAACAATAGAGATATATATGTTAAACCTAAAATATGTAAAACCTTACAGATCAAATGAAAAAAATTCAAAAAGTTTAAAGATAATGTAATTATATGGCCCTTATTAATTTAGGTTTTTGTGGTATTTTTGCTAAAAGATGTGACTCTTTCATGTAATTCTCAAAAGTTCAACAATAATAATTTCAGTATTCTTCACCTGTTCATATATGAGAGTAACATTTTTAAACCACTTTTATTATTTAGGAGACATTTAAAGAAAAATAACATACAGTTGTCTTTTCCTTAGATCATTAAGATTTTCTTTTCTGCTCTGGCCAGTGGTGCACTAGATAGAAAATAGCCTCTGAGCACTGAGGTCTTTAATTTGGTCCTGGGCTCACTGGTGTAAGTTTGGGGTCACCAGCTCAATCCTGGGGTCTGCTGGCTGGATCCAGAGGTCACTGGCTTCACCAACAAGGAACTGATTTGAGCCTTGGTCAAGACACATTTAAGAAGCAGTCAGTGGTACAAATAAGTGGAGCAGCAAATAATGCCTCTCTCTCCTACCAACCCAAATAAAAAAAAAACAATTACATATCTTAAAAAATATATGTATTTGCTTTTTATTTTCCTGAACAGGTTTTGTTACACACAGAAGGGATGAGGATCATCTCATTTTGGCTGCTGCTTTCCTCATGGTTACAAGGACATTGCTCAGGTCTTGTCTCTTCTTAGCAAGGTATTTGCCCCTACCCATTTCTTGATCAATTTCAGAGTTTCCTTGTCCTTGGAGACCTGGAGCAGCAACATGGCACACAGTGTATGGGGGTCAAACCTTTCAGATCATGTCTTGCACCAACTTGGTGTGCTTGATGAGGCCCCATGGTGGTGGCTATGCCTAGACTTGCTTACATTTTTGGTTACCTTTTGGCCTTTGTTGAGGCCCATACCATGAGGCAGCACAGAACCATGCCTCTTAATGGTTGTTGCAGTAGAAACTTTAAGGTTTTCTAAAGCAAATTATCTAATAAAATTTCTTTTTCTGTTTCTTCTTTAGCATATCTTTTCCAATTTTTTTTCTTTAAAACAGGTATATTTTCTAAAAAGCCTTAACTAATCAACTCATTTTACCTCCTTGTGGTTAATTTGGCATGCTTGGCAAACTAATTTTATTGTGGTTTAAGGAGCAAAATATTTTAAAATTACTTTTCAATAATGTTATCCAATCATATGTTATATATAAAGAAAGAAGTAGATTTATGCACAGTAATACTCTATATTTCAAGTTATTTTTGTCAACTTGACAAATGAGAATATAGTAATTGAGACTGTTTTTATAGTGAGAGAACTTATTAGTCAAAAGAACCATAAAGATCAAGTAAATGAATATAAATTATTCAAATAATGTTTTCTAGTTTCAAAATAGATCATAATCAGCATTGAATTATCCTTAGCTTTTAAAACCAATTAATTTAAAGGATTTTATATTAATTATTTTTCTGAGAAAAAAATCTCTTTTAAATTTAGAAATATCTGTTCAAGCAACTTCAATAACCATAGAGAAGAAATCAATAACACAGCTAATTAACTGTACAAAATTTCTCCATAAAAATACCTTTCTCTCACAACTAAAGAACAGATGCACTGCACATTAGGAGCATTGATAATTGTATTGCTGGTATAATTAACCAATATGTTAATCTCCGAAGATGAGGGAAAAGGAAGGTAAAGCCATCAATCTTGTTACTAGAGATCAATGTTCTAAAAACTGTGATAATTAATAGATGCATTAGTACTGCTTTCTTCACATCCTAAAATATTAAGACTAATAATGTCAAAATGCAATGCCATACAATAAAATCATAAAGAAAAAACACATAAAAAAGCAAATAAGACTAGAGAAGAAATCCCGACAACTGGAATTTATAGAAACTACTCATAGATATTTCTTTGAAATAAGACAAATATAATTATTTGTTTATTACACACATACTAGTTTAAATGTAATAATTGTAAAATGTGCTTTAAGCACTTATAAAGTGTGGAAAAAGCTCTAGCAATGATTAAATATATATTTTTATGTAGTCTCAGCCTTTACAATGTTGAGAACATGCTCAGAAATCCTCTGAGTTAAATTTTGGAATTTAAGGCATCAGACCCATTACAATAGATGGCAGTTATATTGTACAATGTTTATGCTTCAGCTATCTTGAAATTACCTTGATCACCAGCTCTACTGAAAGCTGGTTATTATCCCATTCACTCTCAATCCCATTTCTACATTGAAATAAGCACCAAATCCCTTCTCTCAAATCCTCCCACTTCTTCCTGTCTCTATAACTAATACCCAGTTTCAGGCCACCATAACTTCACTGACGTTCAAATGAATTTCTGTGTCAAACTCTTAATCTAAGTACTATAGTCTAATCTAACAAAACCCAATCTATTTTCCACACTTCAGTTAATATACTCTTTCTAAAATACAAATGTGATGAACTCACTACTTCTTAAAATCCTTCAGTAGTCACTTCAGTATCCTTGTGGGGTAAATTCTAAAACATCTTATAATTCCCCAGTGATTTCCTTACAATCTGATCTCAACTGATGTACAGAACCTCTTTTCTTCCCAGATACGTTTATGCTCTAGTCAGAGCAAAATGCTCTCAATTTTTCAAATGCACAGTGTTCAGCAACCACATTTCTTCTTTCTCTAAGTCATTACACTTGCTTTTTTATCTACGATCTCATTCTCCCCTTGCCCACTTTATTTGGCTGATCATGACTCATTCAGTTCTCATTTTTTCTAGCCAGCTTGTTCTGACCTCTTGAGAGCTTTAGAACACTTTTATGCTCCTGTCTAATCTCAAATTTACTCTTTTCCTAGCACATATTTGAAAGAATTGTATACTAAGATTTGAGTTTACTAATCTTGGAGACTGTTTGTTTTCTTAATTATTTATTAGTTCTATCTTTGATATATTCACTGTAGCAAACTCAGAACTTTGTATTTAGTCAGAACTCAATGCATATTTATTGAAACAATCTGAGCAGTGGCAAGCTACTTAACCATATAGCATGTGTAAGTAAAGAGGGTGAGATAACTGTCAATTCACACTGCATTGTTGTCTCAATGAATCCATACATTTTTCTCCTCAAAACTTCTAAAAATATTTTCTCTCCTAAATACAGAGAAGGATGTATCTAAATAAACATCATTGCCCCTAAGTGACTGGCAGATGCTATAAGAGGAGGCTTGGGTCAGCAGAAGATAAACTGGCTCCATTTCCATTTTGTCTAGATAATGATAATGGTATTGAAAGATATTGTTTCTACATTTAATTGCCCTCTGAGTTGTGCAATACTTGTCAGAAAAAAACAAACAGTGACTTTAAAAGGCAATTTAAGTAAACACTTTTTCATCAAATCTTTTAAAGAAAATTTTTAAAATTTAATTTGCTTTACTTTAGCTCTCCAGTGGCTAAATGAGTAAAGGGTCAATACACATAATCAGTTTTTTAATTTTCTTCACAGTAAGAAATACTTAAATTTCTGATTTACAAGCTCAGTTTGATTTTTGAGATTATATGACAGTTTTCTTATTATTCTTTGTAAATTCCTGTCATATTTCCAAAATAAATTTCTATAGGCCCTCATTTTTAGTGCAAATAAAAAAATTTCCCCTACTTCAGGTAAAAGCTGAGCCTGTCAAGTGTGAATGATTCAGCACCCCAATTACCTCCTGTCAAATAAAATTTATATAAATCAATCATTGTCTTAATCTCTTTTAGACTCAGAGAAGGAAAGTTTACTTGTCCTAATCAAAAACAATTCATTTGAAAGGATCACAATTCTTTTCCCACTGTATTTCCTGTAGAATTTTGCCTTATCAGTCATCATGTATCTTGTCTATATTGTCAGTTACTTTCTCTACTGGTCCTCTGCCAGCACTTGTGTATAACACATTTATATCTTGCTTTTTTCTGCTCTTGTGTTCTCAATATAGAGATTGTTGTTCTTTTCCAAACCCATTCAGATTGTTAAAGGAATTTTAGTTCTTTGCAGGCTATTAGTCAGGACCAGTCAACTACTAGAGACTACCCATACTTCTTGTCATCAGCTGCTTTCTATCTTCAAAGCTAAAATAAAAAATCTCCCTTGTGTTGAGTTACCCATCATATTGTCTTTCCAGAAAGAGCCAAGCTGCTTTAAGATCTCATCTAATTAGGATAATTTTGTTACCAGCCAAAAGACAAGATCTCAATTCTTGTTTTCTTGAGAGTAAGAATTCAATCAAGAGGCAAAGTGCAGCAAGTAAGGCAAGGATTTATTGTCTGTGCAGGAGGAATGTCAGAGAAAAGTGGTCTTAAAGACAGGTTCAGGGGGTTAGTCTGCGACAAGTTACTGCTGCCCACTGCTCCACTGCCCACAAGTCTTCCAAAGTCCCTTAGAGAAACAGGGAGGCAAGGCGAATTTGCCTAGAGAGGAAGAAAAGGAGGAAGATGAGGGGAAGAGGAGAAAGACAAAAGCTCCATAAGACCTCTGCCCTAAGGTCTGTTAAGGGTGGAGATCTTAGCAGATGCTCCAGTGAGGAATTAAAAAGAATGTACATCAGCTTTCCAGATGTGCCTTGTATTCAGTCAGAACTCAATGCATATTTATTGAAACAATCTGAGCAGTGGCAAGCTACTTAACCATATAGCATGTGTAAGAAAAGGGGGTGATAAAAAAATGGGAAGAGGATATGAATAGACACTTCTCCCAGGAAGAAATACAAATGGCCAACAGATATATGAAAAGATGCTCATCTTCTTTAGCTATTAGAGAAATGCAAATCAAAACGGCAATGAGATACCACCTCACACCTGTTCGATTAGCTGTTATTAGCAAGTCAGGTAATAGCAAATGTTGGAGAGGCTGTGGAGAAAAAGGAACCCTCATACACTGTTGGTGGGAATGTAAAGTAGTACAACCATTATGGAAGAAAGTATGGTGGTTCCTCAAAAAACTGCAAATAGAACTACCTTATGACCCAGCAATCCCTCTACTGGGTATATATCCCCAAAACTCAGAAACATTGATACGTAAAGACACATGCAGCCCCATGTTTATTGCAGCATTGTTCACAGTGGCCAGGACATGGAAACAACCAAAAAGCCCATCAATAGATGACTGGATAAAGAAGATGTGGCACATATACACTATGGAATACTACTCAGCCATAAGAAATGATGACATCGGAACATTTACAGCAAAATGGTGGGATCTTGATAACATGATACGAAGCGAAATAAGTAAATCAGAAAAAAACAGGAACTGTATTATACCATACGTAGGTGGGACATAATAGTGAAACTAAGAGACATTGATAAGAGTGTGGTGGTTACGGGGGGGAGGGGGGAATGGGAGAGGGATAGGGGGTGGGAGGGGCACAAAGAAAACAAGATAGAAGGTGACAGAGGACAATCTGACTTTGGGTGGTGGGTATGCAACATAATTGAACGACAAGATAACCTGGACTTGTTATCTTTGAATATATGTATCCTGATTTATTGATGTCACCCCATTAAAAAAATAAAATTATAAAAAAAAAAAAAAAAAGAAAGAAAAAAAGAAAAGGGGGTGAGATAACTGTCAATTCACACTGCATTTTTGTCTCAATGAATCCATACATTTTTCTCCTCAAAACTTCTAAAAATATTTCTCTCCTAAATGCAGAGAAGGATGTATCTAAATAAACATCTTAGAGACGTGGTTTTCATTGATTTGTTGGTGCCAGGGCAAGGGGTTGTTAGTCCATGAGAGTAGGGGTTTTTTTTGTATTTTTCTGAAGTTGGAAACGGGGATGGGGGCAGTCAGACAGACTCCCGCATGCGCCTGTCTGGGATCCACCCGGCACGCTTGCCAGGGTGCAATGCTCTGCCCATCTGGGGTATCGCTCTATTGCAACCAGAGCCATTCTAGTGCCTGAGGCAGAGGACACAGAGCCATCCTCAGCACCCAGGCCAACTTTGCTCCAATGGAGCCTTTGCTGCGGGAGGGGAAGAGAGAGAGAGAGAGAGAGATAAGAAGGAGAGGGGGGAGAGGTGGAGAAGCAGATGCGTGCTTCTCCTGTGTGCCCTGGCTGGGAATCAAACCCGGGACTCCTGCAAGCCAGGCCGATGCTCTACCACTGAACCAACCTGCCAGGCCCATGAAACTAGTTTTGATTTCAGCTGTGTCATCGTTTGTCTGGTTTTGCTGCTGTTTTGGGTTTGGAGGTGAAACATAACTGAGACCTAGATGTATCTCTAGGGCTTAATGCTTAAGGGAGAGGTCATGCAAGGGCTTGTAAAGGTTTTACGTGAGGCTATTTTCCTGTCCTTTGTTCCAAACTGCATGACCAGTGATATGAAAGGCCAAAGGGTTTATACTGCATGACCAGCTAAAAAAGGAAAGGTCGCATTGGAGGGTAAAATCTTTGTTTTCCCAGTTTTGCTTATTGCTAGGCCTTGGGACTTTCTGCCCTGGTGATGTTCTGTCTTTGCTCTGTTTATGTCTAACTGCCTACCACACTACCAAGTTGTAGGTGAGAAAATTGTTGCTTGGAAATGTTAGATTATCATATCATGCTCCTAACTAAATGCTGATAAAATGTGAAGTGTTATTTCAAAATTATGTCTAAGTATAATTACATTTTATAGGTAAATTAAAATACAAACAAATAAAACAAGTGATAGACAATAGTAAAACAAGTGAATTTGTGTTTATAAATTTTATGGTAAGAATATCCACATCTAAATTGGAAACAGTATTTGAGGGGTAAGCCATAGCATCATGACATTTTAGTGACTGTCCATAAGCTTCTTTTCACCCAATCAAGACATGTCAAGATAGGTTTCACCACAGGAAATTGAGTAGTTGATTAGGTTGAGCCAGGTCTAGCCAATTCCTGTTTTACAATAAAAGAAAACACTGTGATTTTCTTAACTTAAGTGGATATTGACTTCTGCTATGGTGAAGATCAAGATTTATTATCTCAAATGATAGCCAACAGACTGGCTGACAACTATTGACTTGGGATAAATCACAGCAGGCCACTGAACCAATGAACCTGAAGAAAGATCTTCTATGTCTCTCACAGCAGGATAAGGCCAGTCTTATATCAAGAAGATAGACCTCCCTAGAGATAGAGGTCATTAAAATATACATTTTTATTAATTTGGTTTGTGATGTTTCTTTAATATTTCTCTGCACATTTAAGACTGAGAGCAGTTAATTGTAGCATTAATGAGTCAAAGATAAAAATGTCTACAATGGTAAGTCTTATTTCTTTAGTAAACATAATGCTTTATCAGTCACTCAAAATGTTCTTAGTTAATATTGATATCCCAATTTCTAAAACTTGGAGATTCAATCATGCATCTTTTAAAGCATTCAATTACCAATATTATCATACTACTTCATAAAAATATCAGATAAAAAGCTATTTTAAGTGAAAACAATTGTTTAAAATTCTGTTTTAGAAAAATAACAAATTATTTATATTTTATTTCAAAATATTTTGGAGATAGAACATAAAGTAATAAATAACATGTAAACCTCTTGTTCTCAGTCAGCTTGTGTACAGAAGCTGTCAAAATTTAGGCAAAAAATAAGCCACAATGAAGCAAGATTAAGTAAACACTTTCAACCTATTCTGTCTTTTGCTGAAGGAAAACAAAAGCACAAATTAAAAAATACCAGAGAGTAATTCATAAACTGTATGACAAAAATTGTAAAATGAATAAGTACATGAGCACCAGATAGAGAAAGTGTAAAACAAAATGGGTATGGTAGGCAGAATCCTAAGATATCCACCAAGCTTCCTTCTTATTGATATACACTCACCTTCTTCCAGTCAGTCAAATACTATTATGCTGTTGTGAATAGATTTTTATATAATTAAGACAGTGATTTTCAACCTTTTTTGAGCCATGGCACATTTTTTACATTTACAAAATCCTGGGGCACACCACCTACCAAAATGACACTCTAACACAGTACATATTATACATATAGTTAATAATATAGTTTCTAAATGTATTTATACTCAGTGTAAAACCTAGGTCTGTTTTGATGAACACAAAAGGAATATCTTGGCAGGAATGGTATAAAGACACACACTCTTCCTCAACAGTTCTCAGTCTCTCTCTGTTTTTAGTTTTTATCGCAGTCAAGCTTGAGAAGCTCAGCTCACATAGATAATGTGGTTGAAAATGGGAGCAATGTCAAAATAGCTTTGTTGGCCAGAATGGGGAACTCCTTGGCAACAGATAATCAAAAACTGTCCAAAGGAAGATCAGCAAACTTTAGCTTTAAAGTTAGATAACATTGTGATGCATTGTGATGCATTGTATATCACCCTCTGCGGGGGCCTCTTTTAAAAAGAAAAGGGTCAAATATCTATATACACCATCAGGATAGACATAACCAGCTGAGGCTGAAGCTTTATCTAGTGGTGGCAACATTTACATCCAGTCCTGACCAGGATTAGAAATCGGGACCATGGGGAGGAGCAGCAGCTTCAACTACTCGCTGCGGCCACACAATGACAAGTGCACGGCAGCCCGAGCGGAGACCTTCCTGGGTGTGGATGAGAGGCAGCCTACTATTGGTTCATTGCTAGTGGTCGGGATGAATCCTAGAAGGTGATTGGTCAGTGAGCATTCCCTGTGCCTCCACTCTTCCTGTCACTGATAGCTGGAGGGATTGTGAGGGGAATGTTCATGTTTGGATGGAGGCGGCTGGCAGCAGGCTGGATAAATAGCCTCCACGGGCCGTATCCAGCATGTGGGCCATAGTTTGGGGACCCATGTTTAATTTCCCCATGGCACACCTGACCGGGTCTCACAGCACACTGGTTGAAAAACACTGAATTAAGATATTAAGATCCCAACTTGGTTGACTTTAAAATAGAGAGAAGAGTCTCAGTGGAACTGTGGTAGGCAATTAGACAAACTTGAACAGAGCAAGGACTATAAGCCAGGAACAAAAGGCCATCAGGGAAGAGAGTCCTAGGTGCCTAGAAATGGGGAAAACTGGGAAAATAAAGACTTTGCTATCAGGGTACCTTTTCTCTCATAGCTGGTCATGTGGTTTAAACTCTCTGATTTCATATCACTAGTCATGTAGTGATGATGCTCCCTTGAGCTTTCCTCCTCTGGGTTATAGTTAACCATGCAGGTTAGACCCCCTAAGACGGGTAAGTAAACAGAGGACCTGAGGTTGGAGAATTGCTCTTGAGCTTTAAGCCCTAGAGATAATATATAGGTCTCAGATCTAGAAAAGCAGCAAAAGGAGGTTAAGGGAAGCCACAGATGACCCTAGGATCAACTGCATTGACTAATGACTCTCTTCCCTGGTTCTGACCAATCAGTGGGGACCATATTCTAAAAGGACACACCTGGAAAGCTGATAAATATATTATTGAGATCCTCCCCTGGAACTTCACATAAGATCTCCACCCAAAAGACCTTAGGATGGAGAAAACAATATTTTTTCTCTTCCAGGAGCATACCAGTGCCTTTCCCATTCTCCTTTTTCTCTTCTTCTTTATCTCAGGCAAATTATCACTACTGCTGTGTTTTTCCAAAGCTCTAAGGGACCCCATAAGACTTGAAAGCAGGGGAGCAGTGAGTAGTGGCAGCTTGTCTTGACTAATACCCTGAATCTGTGTCCAAGGGCCCCTTTTCCCTGACTTCCTTCTTGCACAGCCAATAAATTCTTACTTTACTTGCTGCTCTTTGTTTCTTGATTAAATTCCTTCTCTCAAGAGGATAAGAATTAAGGTCTTGTTGTTTCACTGAGTATAGTAGTAATAATTATGCTATTGTTGTGGAATTAAATGTTATATAAGTTCTAAATAATTTTAGGCAAAGGACTTTATAAGAGGCATATAATAAAAATAAATATTTGTTTGTTTAATGGGGTTTAAATTCCTCATTCACTTAGTATGCATAGATGGAGTTGACAGGAGTATCACTTACCTGACATTCCAGATTGATAAATAATCAGGCTCTCTTATCAAAGTATTTTATAGTAACCATTATCTTTTTAATTCCTAGTTCCAAACCAACCATATATTATAGTAATTGATTTTTTTAATTTAAATTATCTCATTGTTAATGTAAGAAACATCTAAACCCTGTAGAGTATTTTTATGAATTTATTTGAGACAAATGGCCAACAATAGCCACGAAGCAAAATCTCAATTCTCTGAATAGACTGCTCCAGAGAATAACAGTTTTGTACCTTATTTTATACATTACAATCAAAGAAGAAGACATAAGGGGTTACTTAAAATTTATTGGTAGTAGGTTAGGAAAGCAGGGAAAAACAAATCAAGAAAATTTCTGAGATTGGATAAAAAGTAAAATGAGGAAACAAATACTTCTTTTACATTGGTGAGTATAAGATAGCTAACAATTAACATATACAGCACATAGAGATGATATGCCTGTGCAGGATAACAAGATAATAATAGGATTCTGTGGTCTCCAGAACTAACAGGAGTTTGTGCCCTTGTAGGGTCTAATTTCTTGGAAAGTCCAATGGTATGTTATTGTAGATGTAAAATGACAATAGACAGCTCAGTTAAAGTAAAGATTGACCTTTGTCAAGAAAAATAATGGCCTAGGACATGACTATCCATTATGACATACTTTTAGATAGACAGGTTTTTTTGTTTTTTTTTTTAATTTTTATTTATTCATTTTTAGAGAGGAGAGAGAGAGAGGGGGAGAGAGAGAAACAGAGAGAGAGAAGGGGGGAGGAGCTGGAAGCATCAACTCCCATATGTGCCTTGACCAGGAAGCCCAGGGTTTCGAACCGGCGACCTCAGCATTTCCAGGTCGACGCTTTACCCACTGCGCCACCACAGGTCAGGCCTAGACAGTTTTAATGTAAGACCATCCTTTGTGCTTATTTTAGGTCTCTCAGTTTGTAGGGTCTACCATGCAGGCCTCTCCTGAGCTTGTCAGGCTTAGTATTTGTCCCATTTTATATCCACATTATTAGAGACATCTTTGTACATTATAGACAGTTATTTTTATTTCTGTAATTGTTGTAATATATTTAAACTTTTACTCTGCTACTCACACCTTTCATTTTATATGTCTAGGTTTAGCCAGAACAATATTTCAAGAACAAGTATTTAGATTTTTATAGACTAATGGTGGCATCTGAGACCCATATTTCTTCACTCTCAAAAGACACACATATCAAGGAAAAAAATGTAAAAAAAAACTATTCATGTCTTATACCTATTGATAGTAGGAGGATATTATAAAATAATAAAGAATACTTTAGAGATCATTTCAGAAATGGGTTAAGAAGAAATTACATAAAAAATAGAAAGATTGATTTAGCATGATATTACAAGTGTTGAGATCTATAATAAAACATTGAGAAAAGAGAGTACCATATTATATAAGGAAATATTCAAAATAGGTATAATATCTAGAGGTTCAATATTGGCAACTAAGGAATCAAAATGAAGAGTTAAATTTGAAGAGATATCCTTTGGAGGTTTGATGGCAAAAGAAAAATAGAAAACAAAAGATGAAAATAAAATATCTAAAACAAACAAAATAAAATCATAAAAAATCAAAAGACATACAAATTTTACTAATCAAAATGGCACAGCTCTTTAAAGAAACTGCACTTTACCCACAAAAGGAAGTATTTTGAAACTAAGAAATATAGTAAGCAAATTTACTAGTAATCCTGTTATTGTTACTTTTGAAAATACTACATGTCTCCATCAGATTTTGACTATTTCTTTATTTTTTTGGTGGAACAAGATGTTCCATATTAATCATGTCCTTTTCCTGCCCAAGGTCAAGAATCACCCATTTCTCCCTAGATGAAAATCATCTTTAAAGACCAACAAAGAGAAGAGAAACACTGAAAGAATATATTGTAACCTAAATTATTAAGCAAGAAAGAGACAGAGATAGACAGACAGATAGAAAGGGAGAAAGAAAAGATGCATCAATTCTTTGTTGTGGCACCTTAGTTGTTCATTGATTGCTTTGTCATATGTGCCTTAACTGGTGAACTCCAGCTGAGCCAGTGACCCCTTGCTCCAGCCAGCAACTTTGGGTTGAAGCCAGCAACCTTGGGCTTCAAGCCAGAGACCTTTCGGCTCAAGGCCAGTGACCATGGGTTCATGTCTGTGATTCCACAATTAAACCAGTGACTCTGCATTCAAGATGGTGAGCGCATGTTCAAGCCTAATGAGCCCACACTTAAGCCAGCAACCTAGGTGTTTTGAACCTGGGTCCCTTGGGTCCCTGGTCAATATTCTATCCACTGCACTACTACCTGTTCAGTCTAAATTATAAATTCTTGAACAACTATTTACAGATATTCAATAATAAAGCAAATTAGAAGTCTAAAAAGTCAGAAAAGATATGTACACACACAACATGCAGATACACACATACAAAAATAAAACAAGCTTAATGTAGAATAAGTGTCAAATTAATTTATAAAATAAATTATAAAGAACAGAAGTAAACCTGGAATGAAGACTAAATTACAAGTTAGTTTCTCAAGAAATAATACATCAGACTAGAATTAAAAAATCAAAATTTTCCAAAAAGTGAAAATAAAATTAAGAAATAAAAGATGCCAGATAGAAAATGAAAAATAAGTCACATAAAAATACCTCATATATGTAAAATTGGAGTACTGACAAAAATATTTTTTAAAGTTACTGTTTATCATAATATTGGCTTGGAATGATCAACTGTCAGACTAGCTGAACTATTAAATGTTAAAGATAAAAATAAAATATTTTGGTCTTGGACTCCAGGTAAAATAGATTAAGTCTAATGAGGAAAGTACTATCAATTTATCCTCAGCTTTCTCTTCAACAAGCAAGGATTGTCTGAATGAATATTTTTTAAGAAACACAAGGAAGAAATGGTAATAAATCATTTTATACTCACTAAACTGTTCTATAAGTATAAAGACTATACAGAAGCAAACAGACAAACATTTATAAGTGTGTATGAATTCAGGAGAAACTAAATTTATAAATCCTTTCTGAATACAACTAGAAAAAATTCTTCACTAACTAGAGTGGTGTAATTTGACAAAAAGACTGAAAATGAAGATTAAGTAGGTTTTATAATAAATTTAACACTACAGAAAGAAATTTCCTGGAATAGAAAAGGAAGAAATGGGACAGATCTTATATCCAAGGTCAAATAACCAAGGATAGTAAAACACTTTTTAAGAAGTGAATAAAATTTATCTCAGTATTTGACTTGAAAAAAAAGAAGAAAACATAAATCACTAGAGAAAAAAGGTGGGGAGGGATGCTCATCAACAAGAAATTCTATATGAAGGATCAGAAACACTGATATTTTTTGCTTCTGAATACTCAATCAAAAATCCAATGTGCCATTTGTTTCACAGGTCAGAGAACTGATATATTGTCCAGCCCAGGGGCTAAATCAGTTACTGCATGCTCCTGGTACACCAAAGTTGTGGACTCAATCCCCAGTCTGGGTACAAATAAGGAAATCAACCAGTTGATGCATGGATAAGTGGAACAATGAATCAGTGTTTCTCAACCTTTCTTAAATCAATACATGTTAAAAAATAATTTAAAACTTGCTTTATTAAACACAAGAATGTCTGTCCCTGATAGCGAATAATAGTTATTCATGTACCAAAGAACTATTTTAATATTTTAAGTCAGGGGGCTCATTGATAGAAGAGTATTTGTCTTTTCCAACTATTTGTGTGCTTTCAACTTTAAATTTTTAAATTTGTTCTCTATAATAAAGATGTGGGAAGGGGGTTTAGGCAGATAAAGATAAAATTCTTATTTTACACAGAAGAAAACAATTAGGATTTATGACTCAGGCAGCATTCCATATAGAGAGTAGATGGGAATGGCCAGAGGTTGTACAATAGAACGGTTATATAGAAAAAAGAGTCCCCAAGAGAACTATAAACAAGAGAAAAAATAGGATTATTTTTAGACCAGGACTTTTTTTATTGAGAAGTAGGAAATGGCAAGGTTTTTATAATGCAGATTATCTTTTTCTGGGGGATAGAGAGGACGGGTGAGATAGGTTATCTCCTTGGGGTTAACCAGGAAATTCCAGACTGATTTGACTAAGATTATATATCTTGGAAAGATTTAAACAGCATTCAAGTTAGATATAAAAATTAGGTTTTTATTATGATGCCATTTTAAGCCTGTGGATTCTTTTTCTACAATTCAGAATATTTTAAAAATAATCTTGTAAAATAAAATGTATGAATAATAAATTCAGCTTTAAAATTATTAGAAATAACACTATTAGAGATTAAGGAAAGAATGAAGAAACAAAATAGTGTCACTATAATCAAGTTAACAAAAACACTGAAATTAAAATGGGCTGAAATATAAAAAAAAATTATTTTACTTTAACTAACCTGAGACTTAAACTTTTGAACTTTTCAATGAATGCTTAAATGTACATAAATTCTACAGATAACCATCTGAACCAATCCAGAGGCTAAGAAAAAAGAACTAAATATTCTCATTAATACGCTTTTTACAATAAAATATCTCAATTTTTTTCTTTAGAGCACTGTATGGGTTTATGCCTAAATCAGTGCTTTTCAATTAACTATTCTTTGGGATCTTAACCCTTTGAGTAGTAAGTTTTTTTTATGCTCGCTGACCCCCGGGAGTGAGGTTTTTTTTTTTCTGGGTTTTTTTTTGTATTTTTCTGAAGCTGGAAACGGGGAGAGACAGTCAGACAGACTCCCACATGTGACCGACCTGGATCCACCCAGCACACCCACCAGGGGGCGATGCTCTGTCCATCCAGAGTGCTGCTCTGTTACGACCAGAGGCACTCCAGCACCTGAGGCAGAGGCCACAGAGCCATCCTCAGAGCCCGGGCCATCTTTTGCTCCAATGGAGCCTTGGCTGCGGGAGGGGAAGAGAGAGACAGAGAGGAAGGAGAGGGGGAGGGGTGGAGAAGCAGATGCACGCTTCTCCTGTGTGCCCTGGCCAGGAATCGAACCCGGGACTTCTGCATGCCAGGCCGACGCTCTACCACTGAGCCAACCGGCCAGGGAGAGTTGTTTTTTTTTTTCAAAAAATAAAATTAGTTCCAGTTCCAGTTTTATTAACTTAAAATCATGTTTCTTTGTAATTCAATTTACAGAAACAAGAAGAACATACATTTGCTTTTTTTAATGTTGCCTTACACATTTTTAAAATAAATCGATTGTATCCTGGATGGTCTGGAGGCAGGAGGACATACATGATGTTCCTACTACTTAAAGGGTTAAGTAAACGATTGTTCTTTCTCATTTTGGCCTTTTGTTTTTATGTAGACAGTATATTTTCAGGTTTGACAAGAAAGAAAAAATGTTGACATAAAAATGAGCCACATCTGTTGAGTAGTTTACACACAATTGGAAAGTTTTCTATTGGACAGAATCCAGACAAAATGACTGAATATGTAATCACATACAAACGTTGTTTCTTCAATATCACATTTTCTCCCCTCTTTCCTTGTGATTCAGCTGGCCTCATCCAGCCCCCGATTTACCTGCCTACATCTCCTGTGCATGACCATTTCTTAATCATTAAGCCCTGAAGATTATGAAGTTCTGGTCAGTGTCATATCATTTTAGAAACAAAGCTTGTGTCTACTGACCAAAGAGACAGTTTCTATCAAACTAGTGAGGAGCCACTGAGCCATTTCACCCGCAGGTGTTGTAAAGTACCAAAGGCTACAGAATTAATATTAATATTTTAGGAGGTTTGGAGAACATTTTGTTAATTTGGGTTAAGGTGTGCAGAGAAATTGTGAGAAATAGTCTCTGTGCTGTGTGATTGGCATAACCAGGATGGCCCTTGGCATTGTATTGTAAATGCAACGGGAGGAAAACATGGATTCCCAGTGCATTCCTGTGGGGAAAAGGGTGAATGGCTAGCCAGGTACAGGGAGAGAAAAGCCGAAATAAACCTTTTCTTATAGCAATGAGCCATTTGCAGGCATTTGTTCCCACCAAAACTACCTCTCCTATGTAAATGCATGTGTGACTCTGGACAGAGAGATAGCAGATAAACACTAGATAATATAGGAAAGCCTTTAATATGTAAAGAGACATCTTTCTACCATTGTGTTGACTTGTAAATTTTGTTTTCTCCAAAATGATGTATGGCTTGCAAATTGAATGTGGTCCTATCATGTTAAAGGACATATGACTATAACCAATAGCGGTAAGGGGCTCCTAATTGCAATTTTTGCTTCTGTACTTCCCACTTACAAAACTATAAAAACTAAGTAGAACAAAGGACCGGTGTGCTCTCAGTCAGATTTCTGTCAGAGTTCCTGCCGCTTGGCCAAGCTAGACAATAAAGCTTTAATGTGTAAACGAAGGACCTTGCTCCTGTCTTCCATAATTCGGGTCCCTCCGAATTTGGATTAACACTAGAGATGCCTCTAGGCCTGAGTTGTGTATAACTCCAGGCCTCTAGGCCATGGCTGACATCAATAACAAAGGCACTGATCACAGACCCCTTATCCTAGTGTTGGGCAAACCAATGTGTTACAAGTGTGTTAGGTTTGCTCACATGCCCTTTGCCTAATTGGTACATTAGCATGGGCAGTGCCATGTATGTATAGTTCATGTAAGGCTGCCTGCAGGTGCTTGCCCTCAAGGGGCAGATTGCAAATTGTGATTGCCTGCTTGCTTGAGAGGGGCCATTGTTTGCAATTGTTTGCTAGAAAAGGGGTTTTTCCACCGGCCTAATTTGCTGGGGAGTCCAGAAAGGGAAGGAGAAGCAGTTTTGCCCTGCCTGCCTGTTTGTCTGCCTTTGCGATGTGCAGGAATGCAGAAAGCGACTCCTGAAAGACAAAAGACACTCAGACAACTTGCTTAAGGAATGGGGATTTATTTAGCCTGCGAAGCAACATTACCTAACAGGCTTCAAAACGCAAGCTCCCCAAAGTCAAATGTTTTACATCTTATATATCTTTTCAGTGTTCATGCACAAGGTGCATGATTCCTTTGTTTGTAAGCATACTTAACTGGCCTCTGTTTTGGGAGGGGAGGAGTGTGAGAAAAGTTTCAGACCATTTGTCTAAACTATTTACAAATTCTGTTTTTCTTGCTTTGTGCTGCAAGTTGTTCCAGGAAGCCAATAAAGAAACTGTAATTAAACTGGCTGACTCAGTCATTCCTGCAAGCTTTCTCCCTCCTCAGCAAGATTCCAAAAACAGACGGCCCACTATTCTCTGAATCCACAGTCCCTTTACCATCTGCCCGAATCCAATGAGAACCTGCATGGCCACGGTCACTGGCCCTTCACCTAGTATTGACTGCTCAGTAAACACCATGACCCTAAATATGACCCTAGCTTTTAGTCATTATGATTAATGATTTCCCCTTATAAAGCCCATCCCCTGGAAGCTGTCCAGGAGCCTGGTCTTTTAGCATTAGCTAACCTGTCTCCTGGTGTAGACCACTTCTTAAAAATAAACCCTTACTTTCTTTGCTGCAAACGCTTGTTTGAGTCTTATGAGCTTTAATGCATATAGGCAAATGGACCCTGTTAGTCTATAACAAAAGAAAAAAAAATTGAAAAAAGAAAGAAGTGAGCATTGTAGTCATAAAAATAATGGAAATTAGAGTAG
Source organism: Saccopteryx bilineata (assembly GCF_036850765.1). Classification (NCBI taxonomy): domain Eukaryota; kingdom Metazoa; phylum Chordata; class Mammalia; order Chiroptera; family Emballonuridae; genus Saccopteryx; species Saccopteryx bilineata. The sequence goes on from NC_089497.1 coordinate 94,113,170, forward strand.
AGAAAGAGAGATGCACACCATAATATTAGCAATCATTTTTAAGTGTACTTTTCACTTTAACACTCCTCTGACCCTTGAAAATGTGGGGGTGCAAAATAGAAAACTTTTCTCCTACCTTCTAAATGCTTCTAGCTGGATATATAATTAAATTAACAGAGAGACAGATTAATAGAAAAAAATGTTCAAAATTTATTTTAGACAATTTACCTGGAGATGAAAAACAACATTTGTAAACAGGTACTTGCTGGGCAATTTTTAACTATGGGACACAGTTGCTATTAAAGTGTAGTGATCTGAGATGACAGCTGCTTTCCTGGGGCAGGTTCTCTGAATACGTTTTTAGGCAGTTAGTAAGGAGGTAAAGGTTTTTTGTTTTGTTTTTTTAAACCACCTTAAAACCCATATCCTAAATTACATATTTTGGGGCTGCAAGCTCTGCTTCCCTTCAGAGTAAAAGAAGAAGAATCAGGACGAATTTTTGTGTGAAACAAAAACAATGGAGGATGGCAGGATAAAAGGGTTTCCTGGAGGGGATACTAAAAACTAGAAAAAGAAAGTCATATGCTCGTGAATAAGTGGTATTGTTTTGCATTTAATTAAATGTGGTCAAAATGTTTGAAAACTATGTCTTAAAGTAGTTAAATAACTATTTTTCCCTAGAAGGTAAATTTCATTATAACATAATTCTGTTTAGCTTCATTAAATTAAACAGCAATAACAAAGTGAGAATAAAAATCCAATTTACGTCTGATATTTTGAAACCTGAGATACTTACTTTAAGTTTTTAAAGAATCTGTAATAATTGCTAACATTTTGGAAATTGTATGACCTTTGGATTACATTTGTTAATACCTCTATTTCTTTTAGGCAGTCATCTGTATGATAAAGTTCAAGTCTCCAAGTATGTCTGGGCATCACATTATTTTCTATATAAAGACTGAAGAAAATATGTCAAAAAAGAAACAATGTGACTGAAAATTACAAAACTCAAAGACATTTTGAATATTTTACAGGATGCAGATGGTAGGAAAAGTTCTGGGAAATATGATAGATTTCTGTAAGTCAATACCTTCAAAATAAAGCTATAATACAGAATTTAAAAACTTGTTTATTATAAGTCCTGGAAAATGAACACATCTACTCTTATTCCCTGACTGCAAAAAGCATTTTACTCTTGTATAACCTCCATGGGAATATCCATCTAGTCAGACAAAACAACTGTAGAAATCAAAGGGATAACAAATTGTTGCCAAATCAACCACAGATCACAAGGTAACAAGAACAAAGGGTTTCAGGGATGTGCAAGATGATGTGACAACACAGATAAGGATTCAACTGAAGGTATACATTCGCTGGAGGACTGTAAGTTTTCTTGCAAGATAGTCCAGTCACATTTAGTGAGATTGCACTTTATGGGAGCAAAGTAGCAGATAGAAATGGAACCAGCCTGGGAGTTTCCACCCTATAGCTTGCAATCAGTTGGAAATATACTGTGTAAATAAGACCAAAGGATAGTTACACAAAACAAATGTTATATGCTTTATACCTATTGTTAGATACAGACAAGGTAGATATTAAATACTGAATACTATTATTAAGAAAGTTTCTTGAATAAGTAAAAAATAAATATCAATAAAAAGGAAAAGGTAATGCATAAGGGAAAATTACTTATACCAAAGCTTGAGACAATAAACACATTAAATTAAAAAAAAATAAGCCTTTCCTGGGTGACTCTATGAATAAAGCATCATTCTGGTACACTGGAGACACGATTTGATTCTGGATGAGGACACATACAAGAAACAATCGATGAGTACACAACTAAATGAAACAATGACGATGCTTTTCTTTCTTTTTCTCTTCCTTCCTCTCTCTGTCAAATCAATGAAAAAACATTTTTTTTAAAGTCAATAAGTATTTAAAATAAGAAAATGTTAAACATGGAGCCCACATAATAGATAAATAAAAAAAATAATCATTGAGATGATGAGACACAAAGCTGTTTTATTGAAGACAATATCAGTCTGTGAATTAGAAAATGAATATACTTGACCTGTGGGAGTTTCTTAATAAATTCATACAGGGGCAGGTCAACAGTATTTGCCCAATATACTGCAATATATTTTAGAAATGTTTTACAAAGTGAGTTGGATTGGTGAATGGAAGTGTAGAGAAATGTAATATTAGTTAGAACTACAAGGTTTTGAGAAATCAACTTCATAGTGATTGTAGGTCGATCACTTTATCTTTGTGGAAAGCTTTATAGCATTACTTTATTTTATTATATGAAGTGAATTTTAAAGACAATAATAACTTTTACACATTTGGAAAACAAAATTAAAATACGGCTTTAATTCCTCTTCCTCACATGCTGATTTCATTTTCCTTTTTGTTCTGTTGTTGACACACATGAACTTTTAGATGGGGATAATAGTAGAGAGTAAATCTCTTTGTAATTGTGTGTGTGTGTATGCGTGTGGAGGGGGGGTGTACCATTAGCAATGACCATTTTATTAAAAGGTACTCATAATTAATGGTTAAACATATTTTATAGTCTTAAAATATCTTGTCATTTATATATTTAATAAATTATTCAAATACTTTTTAAAGTTCTTATATACTAAACTTAAAAAATAATTATTCAATGTATATTTTTAAATATTTTCAGTTATTTTATTTTGTTAAGTTCTTACAAACAAGTTAAACAGAACCAAGAATACAGATCTCCCTAAATCTCTCTTAATGTACCACCATCTAGTTTCCAAAGAATCTCTACCAAAATTTCTTATGACTTAAAAAGCCTCATGCCATTTTTACTCTTTTGAACTGTCATTTTATTTATTTATTTATTTGACTTTAAATATTTTCTTTATTTTAATTATAGTTGACATACACTATACTTTTAGTTTCAGGTGTACAACCCAGCGATTACACGTTATATAATATAACTTACTAAGTTATCACCTCAATAAAAATTGTAATCGACACTATAAACAAATATTACAATATCAATATTATATTATTTTTAAAGAATATAAAGCCATATTAGGCCTACATATTATTTTATAAAAAAAAAGTTACCAGGCAATAACTGAATTGTAAACTCTCATATATGTAAACAAGGGCAAAGTTTAAGGCATATTTTAAATTGCTTGTTTATAGTCCTTTTCCTCAATAAGCCACAGGCTTGATAATTAATTTACTACTCCATTCTTCCATTTTCAAACTAAAATAGAAAAAGTTTCTTTTTATGTAAATTTGGAGATATTTTCCTGTGAGAAAAAATTATTAAACAAAAAATTTCAAACTAGATCTAAAAAAAATGATAAGAAGCACCTTACCAGGCAGTAGTGCAGTGCATAGAGCATCGGCCTGGGAAGCTTAGGACCCAGGTTTGAAATCTCAAGGTCACTAGCTCAAACGTGAGCTCACTAGCTTGAGCATGGGTTCAACAGCTTGAGCATGGATCATAGACATGACTTCATGATTGCTGGCTTGAGCCTAAAAGTCACTGGCTTGAGTCCAGGGTCACCAGCTTGATAAAGGCGTCACTGGCTCTGCTGGAACCCTCCAGTCAAGAAACATATGAGAAAGTAATCACTGAAAAAATCAAGTGCTGCAACTATGAGTTGATGCTTCTCATCTCTTTCCCTTCCCATCTGTCTGTCAATCTCTATCTCTCTCTCACTAAACAAAAACAAAAACAAAAAACAAAATAAGAAGCCACTGTGATTTTATTAAAAAATTAAACAACCTGTTATTATTTTAAATTTATTAGTTTATGTATCCAAAATTTAGAGAGATCATCTGTGTCACAAAGGTTCAGTTTAACCTATATTATGCTTTAACAATGCAAACTGCCAGTTGTTTATGTTTTAGTGAATTTTACAACTCCAATAATGACTATACTAAAGATAATTTATGATTATATCTTTCAAAATTATCAGCATTAAAAAGTGTTCTTTGCCCTGGCCGGTTGGCTCAGTGGTAGAGCGTCAGCCTGGTGTGCAGAAATCCCGGGTTCGATTCCCGGCCAGGGCACACAGGAGAAGCGCCCATCTGCTTCTCCACCCCTCCCCCTCTCCTTCCTCTCTGTCTCTCTCTTCCCCTCCCGCAGCCGAGGCTCCATTGGAGCAAAGATGGCCCGGGCGCTGGGGATGGCTCCTTGGCCTCTGCCCCAGGCGCTAGAGTGGCTCTGGTCGCAACAGAGTGACACCCCGGTGGGGCAGAGCATCGCCCCCTGGTGGGCAGAGCGTCGCCCCTGGTGGGTGTGCCGGGTGGATCCTGGTAGGGCGCATGTGGGAGTCTGTCTGACTGTCTCTCCCCGTTTCCAGCTTCAGAAAAATACAAAAAAATAAAATAAAATAAAAAAATTTTAAAAAAAAGTGTTCTTCACCGCAGTAATGCTTTCTAATTCTATTAAGTACAGTAATCCACTTCTGCAGTAAATGACCCAAGATTTTGTCACCAACTTTGTTAATATGGTATAAGATTTCTTAAAATGTATATATAATAAATTGAGTAGAGTATGTGTGTTTGTACAATTCTACAAATTTTAACACATGTATAGGTTTAGGACACTATTACTATAATCATAACATTGTTTTGGGTGTTTTTTTTTTACCGAAAACAACTTTCTCTTTCTACATCTTTACAGTCTATTCTTCCCTCACCCCAATCTCTCTGACAAACAATAATTTGCTCTCCATCACTGTAATTCTTTTAAAAATATCATAAAGGCCTGACCTGTGGTGGCGCAGTGGGATAAGGCGTCGACCTGGAACACTGAGGTTGCCGGTTCGAAACCCTGGGCTTGCCTGGTCAAGGCACATATGGGAGTTGATGCTTCCTGCTCCTCCCCTTTCTCTCCCTCTCTCTCTCTCTTTCTCTCTTCCCTCTCTCTAAAAATCAATAAATAAAATATAAAAAAAAATAAATAAATAAATAAAACTTAAAAATATCATAAAAATGAAATGACAAAATATATAACCTTTTCAGACTGGCTTGTTTCAATCAGAATAATGATCTTGAGATTCATCCCAACTTTTATGCAGGTATCAATAGTTTAGTCAATATTTGGCTGAGTAAAATTTTATTGTACGGCTGTTTCACATTTTTTTTTTTATTTGAAGGGTGTTTGTTTTGATTCTTGTTTTGGGCAATTATGAACAGACTCACTATGTAAATATGTGTTTACAGTTTTGTAACATTAAGTTTTCATTCTTCTATGGGGAATACAGTGTACCTTGAGATATGAACAGACCAACATACAAATTTTTTTAAGATATGAGTTGCAACTCGGTCTATATTTTGTTCAAGATCCAAGTCGTGATTCAGGAAGCTGCTGCTAGTTGGCACATTGGTGCAAGGGTCCAGTATCGGCAGTTTGATATATGAGTTGACTGAATTATGAGCTCGGTTACAGAATAAATTAAATTTGTATCTCAAGGTACCACTGTACCTAAAAGTGAGATAGTTGGGTCATATGATAAGTTTAAGTTTCACTTTAAAATAAAAAAATGATGGCTCTGGCCAGTTTGTTCAGTGGTAGAGCACTGGACTGGCATGTGGAAGTCCTGGTTTGATTCCTGGCTAGAGCACACAGGAAAAGCATCCATCTGCTTCTCCACCCTTCTCCCTCTCCTTCCTCTTTATTTCTCTCTTCCCCTTCCGTAGCCAAGGCTCCACTGGAGCAAAGTTGGCCTGGGCACTGAGGATGGCTCCATAACCTCTACCTCAGATGCTAGAATGGTTCTGGTTGCAACAGAGCAACGCCCCAGATGGGCAGAGCATTGCCCCCTGGTGGGCATGCCGGGTGGATCCCAGTTGGGCGCATGCGGGAGTCTGTCTCTCTGCCTCTCCGTTTCCAACTTCAGAAAATTACAGAAAAATAAATAAATAAATTAATTAATTAATTAATGACAAACTGTTTCCTCCAGTAACTGTACCACATTTCATTCCATCAGTAATATATGAGAGTTCCAGTTGTTCTTCAGTCTTGTCAGCATTTGGTATTGACTGTATCTCTCCTTTAGCCAATTCTAATAGATACGTACTAACATTTCATAACTTAATTTTATTTCCTAATTGCTAAAATTGTTGACTATATTTTCATGTATTGTTATCATTAATATATCCTTTTTAGTTAAGTGTCTGCTGTTTAATTTTTACTGTTGAGTGTTGAAAGTTCTTTACATATTCTGGGTAAAAATACTTTTTAAACATGAGATTGGCATGTTTTTTCAGCTAGACTGTGGCTTGCCTTTTTATTCTTCTAGCAATATCTTTTTTTGTGACAGAGACAGAGAGAAACAGAGAGAGGGCAGATAGGAATGAACAGAGAGGAAGAGAGAGAGATGAGAAGCATCAATTCTTCATTGCAGCACCTTAGTTGTTCATTGATTTCTTTCTCATATGTGACTTGACCAGGGGGCTACAACAGACCAAGTGACCCCTTGCTCAAGCCAGTAACCTTGGACTCAAGTTGGTGAACCTTATTCAAACCAGATTGAGCCCACACTCAAGCTGGTGACCTTGGGGTTTTGAACCTGGGACCTCTGCATCCCAGTTCAACATTCTATCCACTGCACCACCACCTGGTCAGGTCTTATAGCAGAGTCTTATACAGGGCAAACATTTTTAATTTTTATGAAATCAAATTTATTGTTTGCTTATATACATTTTATTTTATTATGAATATGCTTTTGGTGTAATATCTACTAACACTCTGCTTAAGCTCAGGCCACAAATATTTTTACATCTTTCTTCTAAAATATTTAGTTATGCATTTTACCCTTACACTTATGATCCTTTTTTGAATCATTTTTTTTATAAGATGTAAAATTTAAATCAAGATTTATATTTTTCGCCTGACCAGGTAGTTGCGCAGTGGATGGAGCATCAGACTGGGATGTGGAGGACCCAGGTTCGAGACCCCAAGGTCTCTAGCTTGAGCGCGGGCTCATCTGGTTTGAGCAAAGCTCACCAGCTTGGACCCAAGGTCGCTGGCTCAAGCAAGGATTTACTTGCTCTGCTGTAGCCCCATGGTCAAGGCACATATGAGAAAGCAATCGATGAACAACTAAGGTGTCACAACAAAAAACTAATGATTGATGCTTCTCATCTCTCTCCATTTCTGTCTGTCTGTCTCTATCTATCCCTCTCTCTGACTATCTTTCTGTCTCTGTAAAAAAAAAAAAAGATTTATATTTTTCAAAGTGGATGGCCATTTAAAAAGACAGTCTTTTTCTATGTAGTTGTTTTATACTTTTGCCAAAATTAAATCACCATATCGTATAGGTATATTTCTGGACTCTCTTCTCTATTTCATCATTCTATATATTCATCCCTTCACTAAGAGGAAATCAGATGCTGAATTTAAGAACTTTATTCTTTTTTCCTCAGCACTATTTTGACTATTCTAATTCTTTTGCCTTTTTATATAACTTAAAATCACATTGCCCATATCTATAAAAGTTTCTGCTGAAATTTTGATTAGGACCAATATGTTGGTCAATTGAGATGGAATTGTGATCTTTATCATCTGAATCTGACAAACCAAGAGTATATCAAATTGATTGATTTTCAACCAACTTTTTATTTTACTAAGTCTACACACCTAATGACTCTACAGAACATGGAAGTGATATTATGATTTATATATTTCATATAACCATTTGATAACAAATTTAAAAGTTGTTCAAAAGTACATGTATTCAGAATAATGAGAGTGTAGCTTACATTCTATCATACTGGATATACTTAATATTTGCTTAGTTTGTACCTTTAAAAAAATATTGACCAAAGTACTTAAAGGTTCAAATTAGTTTAAAAATAAATGACAAGAAGAATAAAATAAAAGAGGGCAAGATCAGCCTTAGCACAGTTAAACATGGAACCTCTTATGTGAGTTAGAAAACTTTAATGTACTGAGATTCAAAAGAATTTTAATATAAATTTCTCTTCTTAAAGGTGACTTGAAGACCAAATATATTAAATTACTTGTCTGAAGTCAATAACAATTCATTGTAAGAATTAGAAAAATTTTTAATTTTCACTACCACCTTATTGTCATTAAACTTTACTCTCCTTTCTTTATTTTACAGATTGTATGGCACCAAAACTACACATCTAAGAAATATTCTAAACCTCACAACAAAGTGGATATTGTGAAAGTTCACCAAAAATATGGCATATTTATTTTAAGTGATTATAAGAATATTTGGTGACAAAATAAGCATAGTTCTAAACTAATGATTTAATTAGGTATGATTGGAATGGTCACTTTTGAAAGATTTGGTTTCTATGAAGATAAATGACATGTCTAACTTTTCTTGACTGTTGTGGGGATAGGAAAATTTAAATTTATTTTTAAAGAACCAACAGAATTTTAGAAATAAGTGACTGTTCTTAATAAAATAAAGTATCATGTATCTGCAGTTTGTTCATTTTCATACCTTTTCTTATTTAAATTCACCTCTTCATTTTGGAAAAGACATAGAAACTTAAAACAAAAATTAAAGAACTAGAAAACAGGAACTAATTTAAGTCTTACTTTATATTTCTAAACACTTTTCACATTTTATGGAAGATTGGCTGAAACCCTTATGTTGTTGAATTATGACAATTTTACAATACAAATAACATTTTATTAAAGAAGCAAGACATATCCAAGCCCCTTCCCAAGTAAGAAGGTAATTAACTGTAACACCAGGCAATGGTCATTTATGTGGGCAGTGCCATTTTTAACAATCAAAGTGAGCAAAACCAAATAACACAAATTTTACAACTTATTTGCCCAACACCTACCTTCATCTGTTTTCTGAGAATTTAAACCATACAGCCTGCATAACAGGGATACCTGTCTCTTCTCTCCTTGAAACCAGTCAAAGTTGAGTATCGAAAGGTTGGAGGGAGGGAGAGAGAGGTCAGGAACTATATTCTAGTTCATTTCTTGAGAAGTTGTTGCATGTTGACTACATACATTTTGTTAAAGAAATAAGGAGGAATAAGGAAATATATTCATTTAAAAAAAATGTAGCAGCGATACCAGAATCTGATGACCTATGTTATCTGTGAGAGTTGGAAGAAAATGTTTTAGAAGGGATATAGTGGAATGGAATATTTCTTTAAGAAAGCATAAGTTGCCCTGGCTGGTTAACTTAGTTTGTTGGAGCATTGTCCCGAGACAATGAGGTTGGACAGTTGATCCCTGGGCAGTGTACATACGAGAAACAACTAGTGATTGCACAACTAATTGGAACAACAAATAAATGCTTGTCTCTCTCTCCCCTTCCTCTTTGTATCTCAAAAATATATCAATAAAAAAGTAAAAAATAAAATGCACAATTTTGAATTTTAGTCTCATTAATTTTGTACATATTTAAAAATTAAAATTAGTTTTCCCCAAAAAGTTATTAAAAGACCTTTAAGCTAAATGCAAAGAGCAACAAATGACCCCAACTATAATTCAAATAAAGAGTATAACCAAATTAAAGAAGAAAAATAAAAAATAACCTTTTCAAAAATAATTTAATTTGAAAATTATTTTGTGTGTATTAAAAGATTAAACAAATTAATACATATATTATGAGTATATATAATTATGATAAATATATAATATATAATAATATATATATAAATATATATATATATATATATATATATTACTACATATATTTGTGCTTTTTGGACCCAAGATTCTCACTGGAAGAATGGAAACAGCTTCAAATATGTAACAATGGAAGGCAAAAAAAACCTACTGAGTTGGACAAAATTTCTATTGATATTACCAATTTAATATATATCTCTCTCCTCTTTCTCAATATATATGGTATATATATAAGGTTTATACATATTCATTGTATATATATAATGTACATACATATATATGTATGTATTTATATATAGATATATAAATGCATTATATATATATATATATATATATGAAACATTCACAGTAATACAAGAAAAGTCATAATTATGCCTCCTGGTAATCTATAATCTTACTAAAAATAAGGTCAAACTACTGGTTGCAGTGAAATATACATAGAATATAAAGTCTGTGAAAATGTTGAACTACACTGAGTCTGCATTTGGAAATATTCTGAGCATGGGTAATCAAGTGTCAAAATACCCAAGATCTTCAACAAATAAATTATAAAGAAAAGAAAAAAGTTGGAAAAAGATCTCTACCTTAAAAAAGATTTGAAAAGCATGCTAGCCTGACCAGGCAGTGGTGCAGTGAATGGAGTGTTGACCTGGGACACTGAGGACCCAGGTCTGAAACCCCAAGTTCTCCAGCTTGAGCACAAGCTTACCAACTTGAGTGCAGGGTCACTGGCTTGAGCGTGGGATCACAGATATGACCATATGGTTCCTTGCTTGACCCCAAGGTCACTGGTTTGAGTAAGGGGTCAGTAGCCCAGCTGGAGCCACCTGGTCAAGGCACATATTAGAAAGCAACTCAAGTGCCACAACTCTTAGTTGATGTTTCTCATTTTTCTTCCTTCCTGTTTGTCTCTCTCTCTTTCTTGCTAAAAAAAAAAAAACAAAGAAAAAGAAAAAGTATGCTATATATGCTATATAAAAAAATAGCCAAAACAAACTACAACTACAGTGTCTTGGGATAAAGCTATAAAAATACACAAGGAAGTTTTTACTATAATAAAATTAGGATTACTTCTGAGGAGAAAGTTAGTTGTGATTTGGATAAAAAACAGAGAAGAGGGTTGGAGAACTTAAAATTCTTATCTGCCTATTTTATATGCTGTAAACTATTGATTCTTTGTGTCAATAATCAATAATATAAATTATATTGTGAAGAAGAATGAGTTATTTCAGACTTTACCTTTGGATATATTTTCCATATACTATTGACTCTTCTATATAAGACATAACATAAGTCTGTACAATACATTTGCTCAAGTAAATTCCATCTGAATGAAACATAAAATTCAGACATACATAAATTAAGAATTCATCTATTCTGATGCCTTTTTTGCCAAATTATACATACTAAAATAACCATATTCCTAGTAAATTATCTTTAGTGTGCAGTAGACCACACATTTGAGAAGAGAACCAAAGACATAACTATGCCAATTTATTTAATACATGACAAAACAGATATCTTCAATGTGTGTTCTTTCACTTGATAAAATAAAAATTGGGAATTGTGACTATTGATTGATGATCATGTTATTAAGCCCCTGGCAGTTTACATTTATGTTTAATATTTTGACTATTTTATAGGGTTCTGGAGGTGAATAGAAAATAAAGGAATAGAAATAAAAAGAAAGTGTTGTTGTAAACAAGTGCTTTAGGAAAGAAAAGTCTCCTACAAACTTGAAGCCTGGAAGCCATTGTCATGATAAATGTTACAACAAAATATAAGCTTTTTTATATTTTTTTAGAACAGGTGCATCTCACACTATGGACAGAAGACTCTTGTATTTTAACAGAGCCTCATAGAATTCTGACCTTAGATTCCACTGGAACATAACCCCCAATCCCATTTCCTTCCCAAAAGCAGATTAAGATCTAGGACTTTAAATCTGATATTATTATTTATTCTGATATTAATGAGTTTGATAACTGCTGATTTAGTATGTGCTTTTTAAGCTACACAATCCTAAGATTAATTTTTGTTCTCAGATATCTTTTCATGAGAAAGACATTATATTATTTTCTTTAAAATCATTATTGAACTCAAAGTTTAGGCAGTGAACTGTAAACCTGTTCTCAAGAGTGACAAAGGATTCTTAAAAAGGGCTTTCTGTCTTAAAATTATTTTCAACTTTTTCTTACTACAAAAGAGTCAACAAATATATTTTTTGATGTTGAGTAAAAACTTTAACACCTATTATGGGTTTAATATGTGAAAATAATAGTGAAATTGGTAAGTTTTACAGTGAATCATGATTTATTACAAACAAGTTTCTCACATTATTTCTTGAAAACTGTTTATATAGAACTGTTTAAAACTATTTTGACAAGATGCCAGAAGTATGGAGGACAGAAGATATGTAGTAACAGATGCTGGATAAAAAAAAATATTCGACCAAAATAACAATTCTGATTATAATGGCATATCATACATTATTTCTTTCTTCATTACTGTGTCATTTCTTCTTTTATCTGAAAATGAAAACTCTGTTTCCGCAGTCCATATCAAGAGTGACAAAATTTATCTCCTACAGCTCTCATCTAACTTTCAATTCTAATAATACCAAAATAGACCTCATTTCCATTTCAAACTTCGCAGCAAAAGATTACCATTTTAGTAATCTTGGGATCAATTAAATAATGCTCAAGAGGACACTGCTGTCACTATATTGATGGTAGTAGGCCAAATTGCAGTGCCTAGACAAGCTTCTAGTTCTCCTTACTATATTTTGCTTTTCTTTTTTTAAGACTTTATTTATTATTCATTTTAGAGAGGAGAGAAAAGTGGGGAGAGCAGGAAGCATCAACTCTTTTATATGCCTTGACCCTGCAACCTCAGCGTTCCAGGTCCACGTTTTCTCCACTGGGCCACCACAGGTCAGGCCTACATTTTATTTTTACTGTCCCTCATTCCACAGCACTTCTTCCTTTATATTTATTACCCAAAGAGTCCAATTGCTCCTCTAATAACTGGAAATGTACCTATCTCTTTCTCAAAGGGAAATATCCTACTGTGATATTCTAATGTGTTATTAGTAGTATAATTTTTTGGGCAGTTATTTCTGAATTCTCTGAGAAAGTAAATTTCACACACACACACACACACACACACACACACACACACACACACACACACACATTAAGTGATAGGAGAGAAGATAGAGCAGCAGATGCACCCAACAACCGCCATCTGGGGCTGATGCTGGAATCAACCAAGCCTTCTTCAGCACCCAGGGCTGACTGACCCTCACACTCAACCAGCTACAGGTTTTGAGAGGGGATGAGAGAGAAAAGGGGAAGAGAAAGGTGAGAAGAAGCTGATGGTATCCTCTCCTGTGTGCCCTGACTGGGGTTTGAACTCTGGATGTCTGCATGCCAGGCAAGGCTCTACCCACTGAGCCAACTGACCAGGGGCATACACACAGGAGAACTGTTTGAAAGTATCTACTAAAATTAAACATATATATATATATATATATATATATATATATATATATATATCTCCAAATAATTTTATTTCTAGGTATGTGAACCTGAAAAAAAATGTATCTAATGTGAATCATGAGAAGGAATTTATCGAAATGAACTTGAATTCCCTAAGGTTCACTGGGGTTAAATTGAAGATTAAAATCCAGTGGCCATCTATTGACAGGGGACACTTACATACTCTGTGTGCCAGGAATTGCTGCTGCAAGCTGAACTCTCGGTTTTATACACTATGCCTTGACTGTTTATGCTGCCTGAGTCAACCACTTTGGAGAAGTTCTTTATTCTGTCATTGCCATGTTATCACCCAACTAATAGACCATGACCTGCCCCTACTAATCAGAATTATACAAAATATATCTTTATATGCAATTATACCAACCAATAGAAACTGTTTAATTGGAAAACCTCATTTATTTGAAACAGACTAACATGGAAATTATGCATGGGAAATTTTCTATAAAAAAATGACTCTGTTTTGTCTTGATAGAGCACACTTTGGGTTTCTACCAGAGGTTGTGTCTCCTAGTTTTCTAACGATTATTTATGTTAAGCTTCTTCTTTTCCATGCCAGTGCCTTTTGTTGGGTTTGTTTACATATATACAGTATATGCAACAGAAATGAGATCATAAAATGAGTGCAAGATGTTTAGAAAGATATTATTCATAAATTACAAAATCTTAGAAAACACCAACTATTGATCAAAAATAGAATAAACACATCATGCTATATTAATATAATAAAATATTATTTTATAATAAAAATTTATAAACTGCTCTACACAAAAACAATTATATATTTCATGAGCATAATATTGGTCAAATAAATGAGACACAGAAATGGATATGGTATTTACTTATAAGTGTGTACATAGTTTATAAGAGGAAATCTGATGTAAGATGATAGAATCAGGATGATAATTTCAAGGAGGACAGGAGGAAAGGAACAATAGTTAAAGGAAATGCTTCTGGGCTTAGTTTTGATTTATTTTATGCAAAAAAGGAAAAAGCAGCTCTTGAATTGATTCTACCAGCTTTAACCTGTTTAGATGAATGAAAAACCTTGATATTTTCTCAGCAAAGTTACAGATAAATCATCAATTTTTATGGAGTATGTAATATTTAAATAAAAAATCAACCAAGTAGGAGAATGTTTAGGTAATATGCATTAGAATAGCTCAACAAACTTTTCAAAATTATAATTTTTATAACAATCCTTTTAGTCTAATGTTATATTCTCTTATAATCCTTATTAATGGGAAATCATAGACAAAACCTTTATAAAATGTTTACCAACACCACTTTCAAAAACTAAACATCCAGCTTAGAAGCTTGTTCAGAAACAGATATTTTAAGTGTTCATAATAGCATCACACTTTTAATTTTCTATTACACAGACTTAGGTCATATCAAATTAATAAACACATTATTCATTTGTTGGGAAAAAAATGTCAATCAAATTGTAAAAAATAAAGAAGTAGTGGAAGATTAGAAAGGTATTAGGAAAGACATTATTAGATAGCTTATCATGTGAGCATATTGCCAGAAGAAACATTTTCAGCAAAACTATAAAGCAGTCTTTTACCCAGAGGACCATAAATAGAAATTCTCCAATCCATTTACAATGGTGTAGAGGAAATAAAATAAAGCTTTTTGAAAATATAATAAATGAAAAATCTATTGGCTTATCATACACCCAAAAAGAGATCATTTATACATCAATATGGAGGTAGGGCATTGAGGGAAAAGGGCAGAGTAAGCCCTGAGAAATAATACAACAGCATGTCAAAGATAAACTGATTGCTTTCAAATGCACTCACCAGAAATTTTTAGATAAAAGAATGCCACAAAATTTCTATCTATTATCTATCTATCTATCTATCTATCTATCTATCTATCTATCTATCATCTATCTATCATTATCATCTATCTATCCTTTATCTAATTTTTCTTTTTTTCATTCTGAGTACTTTGTAGGAGATGAACAAGGCAGGTTGCAGTGCTCTAATTAATTTCTGCCCTTACATAATATAAAATATGTATTATTCAAATATTAAAATAACTAGGTAAATACTTAGATACTATTCACAGGATAAACAAAGATTTCTTGAACTAACACATTGAATTAAAAAATAAAAACTCAACAGATTTTTAATGGGCTTACCAAATACAAAAGAAGGTCATGTTTCAGAATATATAACTTGAATTTAAATAAATCTTAATTAATTGGACAAAAAATAATGACTAAATTATTTTCAGAATTTAATTTA
Source organism: Saccopteryx bilineata (assembly GCF_036850765.1). Lineage (NCBI taxonomy): Eukaryota > Metazoa > Chordata > Mammalia > Chiroptera > Emballonuridae > Saccopteryx > Saccopteryx bilineata. The sequence continues at coordinate 94,128,592 of NC_089497.1, forward strand.
AATCCTAGAGATATTTCAACAGAAATCAACTTTTATGGATTTCATTCAATGTCTTGATCTCAATTGTCTGGGAACCTTTCTCAGGAAATACTAGATTAAGAACTTTTCCAAATCTAAAAGGTTTTCTCAAGGCCACTAAAGAGTGTATGGAATAAATTTTTCTGATTAATTTTTAACAATAATATTCTCCTTAATTTAACTTTAAACCTTAATAATTCTACTGTTTGTTGTTAGGCTGAAAACATTTAGCAGATAAAAAATATATCTAAGAAAATACAAGAAATATTTTTAAAATTTTTACTTATCAAATTCTCTGGGATATTGAGTGGAAACAGAATAAGACCCATGCTTTAAACTGCCTGTCATATTGTACTGACATCACCTTAATATCAATTAAAAGTTAGATAAATCTCCAAACACAAGAAAGTTTAAACATATACTATTTAAGTAAATAATTAAAAACCTCAGATTTAGAGTGAAGGCAATCTGATACAATAGAGTATTGTGATTTAATTAAAATAACAAATATCAATAACATGGGGAAGATGGGAATTCTCTTTTTTTTTGATATTGAGACAAGAGACTTTTTAAAATTGAATTTATTGGGTTTACATTGGTTAATAAAATTACATAGGTTTCAGGTGTACAATTCTATAATATATCATCTGTATATTGTATTGTGTATTTACATCCTCAAATCATGTCTCATTATATCATTTTTTATTTCCCCTTTATCTTGTTGTACCTCTCCTCACTCCCCTTTCCCTTTGGTAATAACCATTTGTTATCTGTGTAAGTTTTTATTTTTGTCCTTAATCCCTTTACCTTTTTCACCCAGCCTATATCTATCAACCCTTCTCCTCTCTGATAGCTGTCAGTCTGTTCTCTGTATTTATGAGTCTTTCTATTTTGTTTGTTAAACCGGATTTCTTAAAATATGATGTGACATGCAAATGAAGTTACCAATGGAGTATATATTTAAAACAATGGTTAAATCTGTGTTAGGTTACATTTGTATTTTAACTGAATAAAAAAAATGAAAGACCTAAAAATCAAAATAGATCATATTTTAATTTTTTTTTTGATTTTCTCTAATTTTTTATCAGTCTATTGTGAAGACAACAGAATCCACACTATGTATTCAAATTATAGACTGTCTAAACACTTTAATTACAAACTTGTGCTGAAATTTCTATTGGAGCAAAGGTCAGGGATATTCTCAGAGGAAGTCTCTACTTGAAGCACAGAATCAACTAATGGTGAAGAAGTTTACCTAGCCAACATCATATTTACCATCTTTCAGTTCAAGTGACTGCCTTCAACCACTTAAAAGAGTAATACCCATTTATTGAAAAGATGTAGCCATAATCTCTATGTAAAAAATAAAATTCTGGAGATTTAAAATTCCTGGTCCTGGCAGCTTTCTCCATTTTTTCCATATTTCACCCCTTTCAATATTCAGTGCCCAACCTCCCCCCCCCCACTAGCTACAAGGGAATTTATTTTGCTATAATTTGTTTCCTGAGTTCATTTCTTCTACAGGTCACATCTTCTGCCTCTGTGACTTTCTAAATAAGCTTTCTTTTATCATTTGAAATAAATACATACATACATACATGCACACACACATTAATATATACATATAGAAATATGTAAATAAAATAAAAGCTGTTGGTCATGGTTTCTTTTCTGTAAACAATGAAACTTAGAATTAATGGCATTGATGTCAAATTAACTGAAGATAAGACTATACAAACTGTACCGAATAATAAATATTGCACTATAGCTTCAAGCAGTTCAAGGAAATAAAAGAAAAGAGAACTTAGATTATGGAAACCATCAGCTTTTGGCATCCCAATTGTCAGACTGATACAATTGTGAACATTGATTATAAATCCTTAACACTATAGATAATTTTAATTAATTAAGACTTTATTGAATAGAGAGATTTCTTAAATGCTTTTTCTATTTATATTGGTATATTATAATATCTCATAATAACCAATGACCTTGATTGTAAAAAATCCATTAGTTTTATAAACAATAAAATTTGTTGTCAATAAAATAATTATATACCAGTCATGATTAGATGGATGTTATGTTTACAATATTAAAAGGTGAAGAACACATTCTTTTTAGGATCAATGGAATTCAGTACAATTATTCTAAATCCAAAAAGAACAATGGCGTGAAAATATATATCATTGTTACCTTCATATTAGCAATGTACTGAGATATTCTGTGATTATTTCTGTGCAAACAACAAGATTCATGCCAGTATTCTTTCCTGAAAGGTATAGAGACAAACTCAATTCTTAATGCCTCTACATTACTACTGACTTAAGTCAATCCTTGTCCAATATATGAATTCAAATATCATTCTAATTTTATAATTAATTCAAAGCACATTACTGATTTTAGACTTCTGTGTAAATTTAGTTTTTAGGTACTAATAATCAACATAATCAACATTTGAAAATATCTAACTATCAAAGATTTGAAACAAATAAAAACAAAGCACTTGCTAAATACTGTGATAAATACAAACATGAATAAAAAATGGCTCCTCCTCTAAGGAAAATTACATAATAATAATTTGAATATTACTACTTTTTCTGTTTGTTTTTTAACCCTACTAGGTCTTAATTCCCTAGTTGAGTAAACATGATCCCTATATGAAGAGTGTTACAAAGGGCTGAAGGAATATATTGGACAAAAATAACATTCATTAAAAAACATTTTCAAAGGCTGTGTTTTTGTTTGTTTTATATTCTTAGGTTAAGAACATTAAATATTTATAGAAATAGTTGTTTTAAAATACAATTAGGGATCATGGAATAGTATGGGGAAAAATCACTCTTCAAATATTAACAATGTGATTTTTGGCAAGTAATTTTATCTTTTCATGCTTCAGAATTTTTAAAGTTATTCATGTTAGAAAAACTAGTCAAAGAAATAAATTAAATATATCTCATTTGCCACTGAAAAGCTTTAAAGCTGTACAATCAACATTTGTAAATTCAAACCAGGCTGTTACCATTCCATTTGTATTTGACAAATTTTATGTCTTTTCCTTTCCATAACACATAAGTTTTCAGCTTCCCTGATCTGTTTTAACCCTTCCTCGTAAATCAGTGGAAATCTAGTATCAAAGCATGAAACACTATGGTAAAATAAATCTAAAGATAGAAATGAAGTTTCTTCTGTTTCTGAAAATGCAAAAATCAGTAAGATATTATTTGTATAATTTTCCTTGAAAATATTATTTAATGACAAAAAAGTCTTAAAATAATCTATACTTTAGAAGTTGTAATTATTCCTGTGAGTGTAATTTATTACCTCTGTTAAAAAGAAACAACAGGCTCACAATGGAGTCACCTGTGATAAGTCCATATAACCAAACTGCAAATAAATATCTAACTTAATTATAGTTTCAACTCTGTCCAGGAGTATAATATTAACCAGTCAGTCTGCATTTTCTGGTCAGCATGAGTGAAGTACTACACCTAACAGATCAGTTTTGTCCCTAGATGACCTTGCCAAAATAACCCTTTTTTATTTGTTTGTGACTTCCGTATCCCACCCTCTCTCTACCTTTAAAAGCTTCTTCTTTCCTGTAGGTCTTTGTTGCTCCCTTCTGTTTGTTAGATGGTATGTTATCTGATTTATGAATCACTGAAAAAGCCAATTTGATTTATAAATTTCTTCAGTTGAATTTTGGTTTTTTAACAGATTTGGTGGCAGCTATGGTGGGATCCAAAGCAAACCTCTCAAAGCATTTGGGAACAACAAAAAACAGGCATGGTACCTACATACCTCTTTTGAGTTCTGTCCTTCTCTCTGTTTCTGAAGGCTAGGGATAAGTTTTTCTTGTTCTGAGTTCCATTATTTTTTTTTTCATTGAGCTTCTGATCTAATTGACTTTTCAATACAGAGCATGTCAGCTTGAGCTGGCAGATGGTTTTGACCATAACCCAAGCCCCTAGTCATTATTTCACATGATAATTCTCATTTAATTTGTAGAAATGCACAATCCTTATTTCTGTCACAAGATCCACATAACTAGTAATAGCAGTTTGCTGTTTCTATTAATATGGACCTCCCAGTTGAAAGTCCCCTTTGTTGAGATCTGCTGTTTGAATCCTTTCCCCAGTCTAAGGTTCAATGGTAGGAATTGCTGGTGGTATGTCGAAAGTCTTCTCTTGGCAAAGACACAATGTCATATCTCAGATACTGAATATATAGTAAGGTGCACATATTTATTTGTTTTGTTTTATGTAGCTAAATGTGAATTACTAATGGGAGTATCACAAGTCAAAAAAGTCACGGAAATTGGTGAGCATTAGTTAATCATTTAAGAGCTATTTAAGCTCTTGCTATCTAAATTTTATGTTAGGATAAATTGGTCATGAAACAGATGAAATTGACACCAGTTCACACACTAATCTCAAGAAAGTTTTTATGCACCTAGGCACACTGTAAAACACCACAACTCCCCGACCAGTGGCCAATCTTCTGAGGTAGTTATTTGGCTAAAAGATACTCAAGGCTTAGATAAAAAAAAAATGGGATCCTCAAATTTTAAAGAATGGAATGTTTCATTGTTATGCATAAATGCTTATTTTATGTCAAAGAACTGTGGTTCTGAAAGTTGTAGATGTCTATAAAAAATAGAATTACAATGACTATTGTAGCAAATATTCCAATTAAACAAGATTGTTCATTTAAGAAGTACACTTGAAAGCAAAAGTGTACAAATCAACAAATAGAATGGGATGCTTATTTTAATTGGTATGCAAAATCATCCAAAAGAGTTGAAAATTCCAAAACCACTTCACTGAAGGATTCATTGTAAAAAACTAATGAAAGAGGAAAGACATAGAAGTACCTAAAACAAAAGACTGATGTGACCCTACTATTTCACTCTATCTTTCTTTACCTGAGTACTCACAGTCTACTAATCCTCTATCTTAATTACTTTTTCATGCTGGAGACTACAAGACCATAAACAAAATCTGTCAAGTTAGTGGCCTTAAAACTGTAATAGTTTCAAGACCAGGAACCTAAAACCCATTGCACCTTCCTACGGGTCTGTTATCAAGACACTGGCTCACAAATCAATGTCTCACTTGCAATCAACTGGAACAATACAAAAAAGATTTTCCTCAAAAAAATTTTTTTTTAATAAATAAATTTTTATTTTAATGGGGTGACATAAATAAATCAGGGTACATACATTCAAAGAAAACATTTCCAGGTTATCTTGTCATTTAGTTCTGTTGCATACCCATCACCCGATGAGAGATCATCCTCCGCCACCCTCCATCCAGTTCTCTCTGTACCCCTCCCCCTCCCCCTTTCCCTCCTTCCCTCCCCCCACCCCTATAGCCACCACACTCCTGTCCATGCCTCTTAGTCTCGCTTTTATGTCCCACCAATGTATGGAATTCTGCAGTTCCTGTTTTTTTCTGATTCGCTTATTTCACCCCGCACAAATGCTACCAAGACTCCACCATTCCTCTATAAGTGATCCGATGTCATCATTTCTCCTAGCTGAATAATATACCATGGTGTATATGTGCCCCATCTTCTTCATCCAGTCTTCTATTTTTTTACAGTGATTAAAAGCCTTTAAGCAAACTCTTGGCCAATACAGCAAGAATCCCTAAAAGAGTAGTGTCCTTAACATGTTCACCAAGTCCAAGTTGGCCCCATCACCATGCCAAATCCCTGAAAAATGCAATCCAACCACAGTTCAGTCTGTTAGGAGCTGTCACAGGGAGCAGGAGTCCAGGAAAGTTCCCCACAGGAAAAGTCCGCATGGCACTGGAATTGTTGTCACCATTCTATACTTTGCAGCTCATGTCCAAGTCCCAATGACCACTGCTTCTAGCTGGTAATGATTCAGGTAGACTGGAAAAAGCCATTTGCAGCATGCATGGATTCCTCAAAAGTTTTGAACAAAATATGGGGCAATGACTTGAACACCCCCATATCTACTCTCAAAGGATATGGTACTCTCCAAGATTGACATGCCTTTGAGAGATTCTCAATAAAAAAAAAAGTTAGATTGCTAAAGTCAATAACAGTAATGTAGTTTTTGGTAACCAGATGGAATTAAGACATTGAGAAGAATAACACTGGGGAAATTTTTTTTTTTATTTTCTGTTGCATGAGGTTTTAGAACTGTTTCTATATATTTCTGCATTGCTGATTCCAAGTCTGAACCCTGTTTTTGGTGCATGCTCTATTTTTTAAGCAATTTTAATTTCTTTTTGTTACAATTAATGGCATGCATTAGTTTTTAAATTGGAGTTAAAGGGCAAGGACTCTTGGATTGAATGTAACCCAAGACAATTAATGTTTTACCAACACCACTTTTACATAACTGTAGTTATTTTAAATGTAAAAAATTATTATCTGATAAAAACACCCTCTTATTTTGTTTTAAGATTGAATTATTGCTTCTTCAAGTAAGTGTAAATGTAAAAATAGTCCTGACACCTTCTGTTATATATGTGGCTGTTACGCACTTAACTGTGAAAGGCGCAATATTTCATCATTTGTGACATGTGCATATATTGCCTATTTTCAAGTTCCCCTTGGTGATCAAGACAAGAATTGGGCTCCTCGATTGTGTGTCATAATTGTGAGAAAATGCTTCATGACTGGACAAAAGGAAAACACAAAGGAATGCCTTTTGGTATTCCCATGGTTTGGCGTGAACCTAAGGACCACAGCAGTGACTGTTATCTCTGTCTGATTCATACAAAGGGCATCAGCAAGAAAAAATGGCATATGATCGCATACCCTAATATTCTTTCAGCAATACGACCTATCCCACACTCTGAGATACTGCCGGTTCCAGTTTTCAATGGTTTTATTTCTTCTAAGGACAAAAAAAGGGAACATGGTGATCAAGTGCATTTTGACAAGATGCATGAGGAAATGGTTGTAGAATCTGAAGGGTCTTCTTTTGATGCCAAGCAGTCATTAACCCCTCAGCAGTTTAGCCAACCTGAATTGAATGATGTAGTAAGAGGTTTGGGCCTATCAAAGAAAACAGCAGAGTTATTAGCCTCCAGGCTTCAAGAAAATAAGCCACCAGTCAGCTAAAGTATCCCGTTTTAAGAAGCATGAATAAATTTTTGTGGACTTTTTTTACTAAGAGGAACACTTTGTTTATTGTCATCAGTAGTCTTCTCATCCAGCTAGGTGTTACCACTTACAATCTAACAGAATAGCGGCTATTTCTTGACAGCTCTAAATGAAGTCTGAAATGTGTTCTCCTACACAATGGTAATGTTTATGCAGTGGTTCCAATTGTTTATTCAACTCATCTATCAGAAGATTAAAATGACATAAAAATTGTCCTCAACTTTCTCAAGTATGAGGAGCATAACTGGATCATTTGTGTAAATCTTAAAATGGTAAATTTTCTGCTAGGACAACAGAGAAGTTTCACAAAGTATCCTCGCTTTCTGTGTTTGTGGAACAGCCGAGCACAGGAGAAACACTGGACACAGAAGGAGTAGCTGAAACGTGAAACTCTGGAAGTAGGGATGCAAAATATTGTGAATGAACCTGTAATTAATCGAGACAGGATCCTTTTTCCCCCCTTCACATCAAACTTGGCTTAATGAAGCAGTTTGTTCAGGCTTTGAATAGAGAAAGGGAATGCTTTCAACATATTATTTCTGCTTTTCCTGCCTTGTCTTTTGAGAAGATAAAAGCAGTTGTATTCAATGGATCTCAAATTCAAATCCTCACACGTGACATTTGCCAGGAAGATGAATAAGGAGGAGAAAGCAGCATGGCAGTATTTTGTGGCAGTTACAAAAGAACTTCCTTGGCAACAAAAAAGCAGAAAACTATGAACTTCAGGTTTAAAGGATGCTGTTGGCTTTCCACGACATTGGATGTAAGATGAGCATTAAGATTCACTTCCTGAACAGTCACCTTGATAAGTTTCCCAAAAATCTTGGAGCTGTTAGTGATGAGCAGACAACTGATGGAGCATCAAATGAGATTGTCCTCAACAAGTACACAAAGCAAGAGCTACAAATGCAAAATTTTGCCTGAATAGAATTTAAATAAATTTTGTGCAAACGTTATGATTAAAATAAGTGTTTTAATATGTTCTATTTTGAAATTGTAGACAAATTCTGGTTGCAATCATATCTTTTAGTGTATTAGTGTATTTACTGCAGTATATAAGTTATTATATTTTCACAAAAATGATGCCCAAGAAGACATTCTACTTCATTATGTTAAACTAAATGTTGAAAATTTTATAATAAGATGAAAACCAAAAATCTTGAATTGCAAAAAAACCTGTAGCTTACAGAGAAAAAACAATGTCACATTTGAGATCAGCACACTCAAATTAGGTAAAAACAAGTGTTCTTGTGGGTACAACAAAAATTTTGTTCTCCAGTATAATAAATTTAGATGATTGAATGAATAAATTTAGGAGTTTGATTAAAAAATACTATATGAAACAAAAACACACACACACACATGCACATACACTGTCTTTAGAGAAGCAAGAACAAAAATTTACTAATAGAAAATATCTTAGAAATAGGTAAGTTTCTCACTATAATATAAATGAGAGAACTAATGTCTGAGACTCTTTCTGCTAAATCCTGGCATTCCTCTCCTTTACACGGATATCAGATCTGCCTCCAGGTGTGAGGCTCCTTTCCTTCCTCCTCTCTCTCTCACAGATTTTACTCATTAATAAATCTTTCCCAATTCTAATTATATCTCAATGTTTGCTTCCAAAAGACCCAAAGACATAAGAACTTTAGAGAAATTTATGCACAGAATTTGACATAATATCACACTGATTGCCATCTTGTCAGTCAAATCACACCTAATACAGTTCTTTCTCACCATTACCATCTATGAGTCATTTGTACTATTTTGCTTTTCTGGTTTATTTGGAGACTATTGGATGCTGTTTTTTGTTCATTTATTTATTATGAAACAACTCTAAGAATAGCAAAAAAATGAGACTTGCTGTTAAATTGAAAGTAAGTTTATCAAAAAAAATTAGAAACTGATATTTTTTACAGATCAGTAATTTGGCATGTATAACAATTATTGTGTGATTAATCCAAGATTTATTTAAGTAACATAAAGAAAACATTAAATCACAGTTTACAGTTGAAGGACTTAATGCAAATATGAAAACTTTTTTTTTTTTTTAGTATGTACCCTTGTATTACAGAATTTTACAGTATTTTCTCTTTGGGTACTAGTTATCAGTATACTCTTTTCTCATATGGTAAATTATATCACTATAGAGAATTCCTCGCCCTGGCCTGCTGGCTCAGTGGTAGAGCATCGGCCTGGCGTGCGGGAATCCTGGGTTCAATTTTCGGCCAGGGCACACAAGAGAAGTGCCCATCTGCTTCTCCACCCCTCCCCCTCTCCTTCCTCTCTGTCTCTCTCTTCCCCTCCCACAGCCAGGGCTCTGTTGAAGCAAAGTTGGCCCGGGCGCTGGGGGTGGCTCTATGGCCTCTGCCTCAGGTGCAAGAATGGTTCTGGTTGCAACAGAGCAACGCCCCCTGGTGGGCATGCCGGGTGGATCCCGGTCGGGCACATGCCAGAGTCTGTCTGACTGCCTCCCCGTTTCCAGCTTCAGAAAAATGAAAAAAAAAAAAGAAAAAAAAGAGAATTCCTCACAATCGAGAGTAAAATAATTTGTGTTATGTAAAGAATGATTAAGGTCTATGAAATAAATTGGTGTTAACACTATGCACTTTTGCAAGTATTTTAACTTTCATTAGAAATGCAATTTTATGTAAAATATAATCATAGTGATGAGAGAAAAAAATCCACAACTTGCAATAGTATTAAATATGGTACATATTTGTAAACAGGGTAACAGATAAAAAAATGCAATGCTCTTATATGCAAAGGTGTAGTTTTGATCCTCAGTCAGGGAACATACAAGAACAGATTGATGTTTTTATCTTTCTCACTCTCTCCATCTCTCTAAAAAATCAATATATACATTTAAAAAAATTATAATTTCTTATAATAATCAAATCATTTTCTAATATCATTTTAAAACATATTTTCTCATGTAAGTATAGAACCAAATAATCAGAAAAATTTTATCTCTTCAAAAGCAGATCTACAATAAATTTTTATAAGTCTCTTAAATTCTCCTACTAGAAAATATATATATTATATAATTCTAGTCTTGTTTATAATCATAAAAATTTGAAACAAAAATGCAGCATTTTAAAAAAGATTTTTAATATTATGGTTTTATAATATGGTTACATATGGTTATATAGTATAACTAATATAACATTATTTCTTAACTATACCTCAAAATACTTATTAATTGGTATAGTTTATATATATTTGGACATGCAACATTCAGTAGATATATCAAGTGAAAAAATTTATATTATCTGATATAAATATTTCTTTGATTTTTAAGAAAATGTTTATAAATGTTTCTCTTTTTTTTTCTTGTTTAACTATATTTCACATCTGTCTGACCAATATAAAAATCATATGAAGAGAAATATGAAATAGTTTCTCTGTATTATAAACTTTCATATTATAAAGTTTTAAAAATTTTATTTCAGTTATAACTGTAATATATTGACCTTTTAACTTTATTTTCCTGTGGTCTGTGAACTATATAAACTTCTGTTTGTTTTTATTACTTATTTTCAGATTTTATTTTTATTTTAGTGTTGATAATTATTCCACCTTTCATAACATATTATTACTCACTTAATAAATTAACTGTAAATACAATTTTAAATACAATTTTATTTAGCAAAATCTTAACATATTTTTTAACCAAAAACTAATGTCATATATCAATAATTAGTAAACATTGAAATATGCACAGTGAAATGACAGTAATTATATTATAATTTTCTTTTAACTTAAATTTAGAGGGTCAATTAGAAAAATTTGTATTTGTAAAAGTAATCTCAATATTTTATGTTTCTTCAGCTCAAGTTTTCTTCAGAATTGCTGAATTCAGTAGAAAAAACCTAATGTCAGTTTATTTTTGTCCTAGGAGAAATTTATTTAAATAAATAAACCTTAGAGTAAAAATTACTTGAATTTTGCAATATGCTCTTCAATTATGCATTAAGTAAGTCACTTTCTAATCATTTCCCACTTCTCTCACACTTGCTTATTCTGGTCTAGCAACAATAGTCTGCTTGCTTTTCTTCAAACACTGAAGGCTGTCTCTCCTGTGGGATTTGTCAACTAGCTGTGCTGTGTGCCTGAAATGCTTTCCGTGGATAACTCCTTTATTTCTTTCAAGCTCTGATCTAAGTGTTACTTTTTTTTTAATTTAATTTTTTTTTGACAGAGACAGAGAGAGGGACAAACTGGGACAGACAGATAAGAAAGGAGAGATATGAGAAGCATCAGTTCTTTGTTGTGGCACCTTAGTTGTTCATTGACTGCTTTCTCATATGTGTTCAAAGTGGGGAGCTACAGCAAAGCAAGCACCCCCTTACTCAAACCAATGACTTTGGGCTGAAGCTAGCGACCATTGGGCTCAAGCCAGCAACCATGGGGTCATGTTTATGATCCCACACTCAAGCCAGCAACCCTTAGCTCAAGCTGATGAGCCCGCACTCAAGCCGGATGAGCCTGTGCTCAGGTTGGCCACCTCGGGGTTTCGAACCTTGGTCCTCCACATCCCAGTCTGATGCTCTATCCATTGTGCCACCACCTGCTCATACTTAATTTAATTTTTCAGTTAAAGTTTTCACTTAATATTATTTTGTTTAGTTTCAGGTGTAGAACATAGTGATGAGATAATCATGTACTTTAAAAATTTCCCCCTCAATATTTCTAGTACTGTTTATAGTTATAAAATTGTTGACTATATTATTTATGCTGTAATTGATATCCTTGTGACTATTTTGCAATTATTAATCTGTACTTCTTAATTCCTTCACCTTTTTCACCCAGTCCCCCAGTTTCCCTTCATTCTGCCAACCATCATTCTGTTCTCTGTATCAATAAGTCATTTTCAATTTTGTTTGTTTTGTTCTTTAATGTCCACACGTATGTGAAATCATATAACATTTGTCTTTATTTGACTTATTTTCTTTCTTTTCTCTTAAAGAACTAAGATAAAAATCTGCAACAAATTTCAATGTGAGTTCTTGGAGGGTAAGAAGAATTCTAAAAATTAAAGATTTTTCTGCAAACATTATTTGATTCCTGCATATTTCTTCAAGGTAGTCTAAAAATAGAACTCTTCTACTTATCTCACTGTGTTGATGACAATATATAATTTAAAAATCAGAGTATGAACCAGAATCAAGTGTTCTAAGTGTAAATGACTTAAACTGAAGTATATGCTGTAGCACAGAGAACAAAATCTGAGGGGTATTAATATAATGTAATCTTTGTAGTTATCAATTTCAGGTAGGTAATGGATGGAAGCATTAGAGAACTCTAGGAAGTATGAGTGAAAGGGAGAATTGAATATCTGGACATGCAGAAATTTGAAAGTCATAGGATATAGTGTGGGAGAATAGTAAATGTAGAAAGTAACAGAAGATAGAATTGACCTTTCACCTTAACTGTTATCCAGACCATGTTTCTCTGTTCCTTCAGAAGCTGTCAACACATCATGAATTGTTGTAGTGTTTTCAATTCTATTATCTCTACTGTTGTTGCTGATTCAATTGAAAATGACCCTCCTATTTCTTTAATTGAGCCCCTTCCTTATTGAAGCAAACCTCAAACAGATGACTTTTGAAATGAAATGTGAAATGAAATGCCAAAGCTCTTTGATGCTTTATTCTTTGCACCTCAAGTTCCTGTGGGTTTTCTCCAAAGAAGTTTTCCTAAAGATATTTTATTTGTGTTTTTGTTTTGTCGTTCTTCAATCTGAAGATGTTGGAACCTCTCCCAGCCCTGGAGGCTAATAGAGTCTTAAGAATTAAAAAAATAGCCATCTAGGAACCAAAGCCAAATTTTGTATGTCATCCAAAATAGCAGAAAGAAAAATAGAGACTTCACAAATCAAGATATAAAATAAACAGTGGACCTCAATTTGCCAGTGTGAGATTTGATAGAAAATTTGTCATAACAGATATGACTTTGTTTTAATAAATATAATAGCATATTTCATAGTTGACTTAATGTGTAACATTATGCAGAATATAGATGATTATACTTCTGGAGTCATTCCTGTATACAGAATATCTTTACCTAAATCAGATGGTATATGAATTTAGATAATAGATCAATATCTATAAATTTTAGCAGAAATATGGTCCTATTGTTGGCAACAAAGACACACAGCTGAGGTCCAGATTAACTTATTTGTTGTTTAAGTGCTTTAAGCTACACTAAGTGAGTGACAATTTGGAAAGTCATGTCACTGAAGAGTCAACTATCACAAAAATGATAATTCAGGAGATAATTCAGAATTATTTTAAAACACTAACACGTAAAGAGATTAGATGATATTTTTAGCTCCACAAAGTAGGCTCAACTTTTTTTTACATAAAATATTTTTAGAGTACTGATGCATTAAAATATTAGCAACATTTAATTTATAGTGACTAATGCAGAGTGACTTTAAATATATGAATATAAGTAAATAGAATGGGCATACTTACAATTTATAAACATAAAATTAGATGTTACTAAGAACATAAGGCTAATTTTTATTGAATTTACCAACATAGATATAGAATAGTGTTTTTATTTTCTTGCCTGCAAACACTTACTCTAGGGAGATTATAAATTTAATTACTTTACACTCTCTTTACAAGCAAAACAATAAGGTTTCATATCTACACACAATTGTTTCTCTGAGATTTGTTTCACAACTCATTTGTTTGTGATTACTCAATTGGATGTTAACAATTTTCAACAAATAGACCATTTGGACACTGAACAAAAGTTAGATGCCTCACTTAATATTTGGTTCAGAAACAATGCTAAGGCTTTCATACATGCAGCAACAAAATATGAAAGGTTCTCTTACATATATAGTGAGGCTTTTCGTGTAAAGCTGGACAAGTTCTCATGCTGACCAAAAATGGTTTGAGAGAACAGGGGAAGAGATTAATTCCAGGAGACTATTTTATAACTACCAATGTGTACTTCTCAATCCCTTCATCTTTTTTTCACTCAGCCTCCCAACCCCCTTCTTTTTGGCAATCATCACTTTGTTCTCTATATCTATGAGTCTGTTTCACTCTGTAATTTTTGGAAAGCCTTATAACCTAAACTTCAGTTTCCCATCTCTAATATGGAGATAGCTTTTTAACCTCTTGCAAACACTTACCTAACTATATTATTATAAGTTTCAAATATACATGTAGAGCTATTTAAAAAATATAATGTGTGATATAACTAAAAATAATGTTACCTTTGTGCAATTTCAATATATCTGAAAATTTGTCAAATATTCATGTTAATTTTGTCTTTGAAATATTTTGTAGAACTAAAATCAAAGAACCAAAGAAGAATTTGTTTATTTTGCAGTTATTCTACCTTTATATTTGTCTACCTTAAATGTACTCAGCAGAGAACACATCTAAAAATATAATGATCAGAAGTATATATCTAACCATTCTCACTACTAGAATAAGAAGGATCATTGTTGCAAAATATTAAACTTGCTTTTCTACTGTTAGAAAAATAATTTACATTATAAAGTCTGTAGGCTGGTATATAGCAAGTTAAGATAATCATTTTTAAATACTACAGTAAGTCCTTCAAATAAATATTTTACACAAATTTAAGCTTTCAAAAAATAGGTCAAGTATTTGCCCTGTATTTGTTTTGTCCCTTAAAAGACTATCTATAAAACTGAAATCAGTTATTTACAATAGCCAAGATTTGGAAGCAGCCCAAGTGCCCATCAGTAGGTGAGTGGATAAAAAAGCTGTAGTATGGTTGAATGCTACTTGGCCATAAAAAAGAAGGACATTTTTCCTTTTACAACAGCATGGATGGGCCTGGAGAGGATTATGCTAGATAAAAGAACAGGCTGAAAGCTGTCAAAGGGGATGGCTGCTTAGGGGTCGGGGTGAAAAAAGGTGAAGTGTTAAGGGAGAAAAAAAGAAAAATTAAAAAGTAATAAAGCTCATAGATACAGAAAACTATATGGTAAATACCAGAGAGAAGTGGAGGTGAGAGAAGTGGGGAGAGGTAGAAGAGAATAATGGGAGGATCAATGGTGATAGAAGAAGATCTGACTTGGGATGGTGAACACACAATACAATATACAGATGATATGTTATAGAACAACAAAAAAACTGACATTAAACTGGACTGCAGCTTGTACCCTAAAAATTAGTAATAATACGCATTATCACTGCAGCTGAGTATGCATGTGTACATATTACACACATGTAAAGTGGCTAGCAGTGCTGTCCATGCTACCTTCACAAGTAGTTTTATCCTGTGGAAATCCTGCCTACCATGAATGTAATTGCAAAAAATAATAATAATAATAAAATTAAATAAAAAAATATAGAGAATGTTTTGTCTATTGTAGACATTTACTCAGTTATTACAAAAATGATCATGCTTTTGGGTCATTAAGAAGACTGAACACAAGATATGCAATACTGCTTACAAATACTGGAATATGAAGAGCATATTCAAAACTCATGAGGAGCTCACAGAGTAAATCTGACCTATTCCTATTGTTTTATGCTAAGGTCTCACATACTTTGGATCCTTAAAAGATAAAGATTTAATAAAATAATCTTAAGTTAGGTTTTTCTGCTCTAATAATCAACTTGAATAAGTACAGAAAAGGGCTTTCTGAATGTTATTTATTTATTTATTTTTAGTAAAAGGAGGTGAGGCACAGGGACAGACTCCTGCTTGCACCCCAACCAGGATCGACCTGGAAAGCCCAATAGAGGGCAGTGTTCTGCCCATTTAGGGCCATTGCTCCATTGTTCAGCAATGAAGCCATTTTTTAAGTGCTAGAGACAGAGGTCAGGGAGCCATCCTCAGCACTGGAGGACAACTTGCTCATTCCAATTAAGCCATAGCTACAGGAAGGGAAGAAAAGGCAGGTAGAGCAGTGGAGA
Source organism: Saccopteryx bilineata (assembly GCF_036850765.1). NCBI lineage: Eukaryota > Metazoa > Chordata > Mammalia > Chiroptera > Emballonuridae > Saccopteryx > Saccopteryx bilineata. The sequence continues at coordinate 94,144,671 of NC_089497.1, forward strand.
AGCAGATAATCACTTCTGTATGCTCTGGTCAGAGATCCAACCCAGATATCCACATGCCCAGCCTATACTCTACCACTGAGCCAATTGGCCAGGGCCCTAAATATTCTTATATTTTAAAAGTCAGTTTGATTTTTATTGTGATATGATATTTTAATTAACATTATACTAAAAGTAAGAATGACTGTGTTATGGTTTTGTCCACAATATTCAAGTCTTTTATTATTAAAATATTCCAAAATAAATTCAGTAAACAATTTTCATTTTCAATGGCTTAACTGAAAGATAAATCTACCAAACTTCTTTTTTTCTTTTTTCCAGTTATAACTAAAGTGGGCTGAAGACAGGTACATTAAAACCTTGCAAACCAAAGCCAATCATTCAAAAATTTAGAACACCAACACTTTCCATCCAGGTTATAAAATGAGCAACCAAAGAAAACCACAAGATTGTTTAAGGAATCAATCAAGGAGCATTTCTCTGTTATTTGAACAAACAGTTAAAGCTTGAAATTTCCACCTTTATTATTATTGGTAGTTTTTAGAGTCACAGCTGCAATGTCATATGTGACAGAGGATGCAGAAGTAATGTCTGGCAACTGATTAGCCGTATCTTTTTCATTTACAAAAACTGTACCATTTGTCCTAATGCACACTGCTTGGTCTCACTGCAGAGTCACATCCATTCTATTTTTCTGCAAACACTCTTATACTATCTCTTCGGTCTGGTTGTCCCACAGGTTCAAATATGAATGTTAATGTTTACCCACAGAAAAAGATTGCAACATTAAAATAGAAAGCACCTGAGGATTCCAAACATTCTAGAGTGCTATATTTCTTACTGCTCAGAATGTACCCCTTAAAGTCAGCTGTGTACTCATGAAGCACCAATGTGGAATGACATACCTGGGGGACGCTCCAAGGACTCCAGTCCTGTCAGCCATCTTCTTGAGTACGGAATCTGAACTGATAATCAACATCAAGGTCTATGTGTAATACTATTAATTCAGTTTCAGAGGCTACACATATATCTTCAAAATGATTTAAACTATGTTTATAGAACTGCAGTCTGTAATCTTGGGCTGTAAAGTTATCATTCAACTTATATAATCTCCAGATGATAACTTCAGCTTCCTCTATTAGTTCTTCTCTTTGTGATAGTGGGCAAGATGCTACCCATTTTATGCTTATAAATGTGGTTCTTCACTATGTTAAGAAGTGAATCATCCAACTGAGCAGATAAGCGAGGCACACCAACCAGGAAAAGCACTTCTGATAAACTGCCCAACCAAATGTGTGAGGCCTTTTTGGTAAAGCCCCACAGTTTTTCATGCTGTGTTACACCCCCAAGAATGGCAATTTCACCTTCTTGGATGAAGTCCTCTGCTGTGTTAACTCCTTGCTTTGTGAGGTCTAGTAGTTTAGTAGTCTCTTGTTAAATGGTGTCCACTTCTTATGAAAAGGATTAGCAATTGCTCATCTACAAGCTTCCCAAAGGTTTCCTAACTGTTTGAGGACATCTTTTGGCTGGTGCACTCCAATCTGCCTCTGTGCCTGCCACAGTTGTTATGGCAAGTAGCTCTGTGCTGCCTCTTTCAGGCCTCCTGTAACTGCAGCTCCAACTCCAGGTCCACTGACCCCTCCTCTGGGCACCTGGCTGGCTGTTTCAGGCATGATTCTCACTGTCCTGGCCTAGTGTGGCTGAGCTGTAACATTCCCCCTTTTATTATTGTAAGGCCTGGGGCTTCCATCATCATGGCCATTCATGTGCAGATTCCCATTAGATTTGGGCAGACAGTAAAGAAACAGTGGAGCCAAAAAATGGTGGGCCATCCCTTTAATCCTAGCTTGCACCCAGCAGGTGAGTAAAACACTTGCACCCAGCAGGTGAGTAAAACACACAGGGCTCCAAAACCAACTTATTCAGAGCTCACAAAGCTACTGACACATCCGGGTTTTCCTCGAATCAAAGGCCCCCCACCAGTCTCAGTCACCTCTTGTTCCCCATATTCACACCTTCTCTCTTCTCATCTCTGCACAAACTGGTTTCTCCTTTAGCACCCTGCCTTCTCTCTGTTCTCACTCTGCAAAAACATGGTCTTCCTCTTCTTCTCCTTCTCTTTAAAACCTTTTGGCATGAAAACCCCTCCTCCAGCACACATTAACATAACAATGGTCATTCCCTAGCAGGAAGGTTATTAGCAATTTCACCTGGGCAGCACCATTCACGTGGGCAAAGCCATTTTTAACAATAAAAGTGAGCAAACATAAAAATCACATTTTACAAACTTATTTGCCCAACAACTGTTGTTGCTTTCATTTATCCAACTATGTCCAACACTTAAGAAAAACAATTATATTTTTTGAATTAGTGTTATATTTATGGAACCAAAAAGATAAACTATAATAATTACTGATAAGTGTTAAAATAATTGTTTTACTGCTAAAAGAACAAAGGGCTTATTTGGAAGTGCTAGGCCTAAAAGGAATGACTTTATATATTTTAAAGATTATGTAGCTTGAGGAGGATCTAGTGTACATGACATCTCATAAAATCATTCATTTTCATAACACACATTTACACTTAAATAAAAATAATATGAATAATTATTACTCAAAAAACTTACAATGTTTTTACTTACAATGCATGTTTCTGGTGCACAATGTACACTTGCAAATATGCATTTAAACACTCAGTGAAAATATCTACTCAACTCTTTAAATTACAAGTATAAATGGTATTCAACTATCTATATATTTATACAATATATAGTTAATATATGTGCTTAAAGAGACTACATTGCTGTTGCTAAGCATTTCTCTATATTTTTGAAATTGATTTTCCTTGCAAAGGAGAAATTTGAATTGCATTTGGAGAAAATCTATGCCTTTGGGGCATTGTATAATGAATGACTTGGCTTTTTTTATGTGTGAAAGTGCTTGTACTATTTTCAGAAATGGATATACAGTAGGATGGTTACCAGCAGTTTGCTTTGTTGTAATTTCTCAAAAACAGCTTCCTGTGTTTCAGAGAATAATTGATTTTTTAAAATACTACTCTCTTAGCTATAGGCTTTATATTATATGTATATCATTTTTATTATTGCTTTTTAAAAACAGATGTTTAATCACATATTGCAACATTACTGAATTATGTTTCACAGTTATATTTAGTTATTTTAGTTTAATATTTTAAAATATTAAAGGAAAATGAAGTATTAATGATAAATATTTTTAGTATAAATTAAGAAAATTATCAAGTATTTTCAATTGCAATGTTTTATAAAAACATTAATTAGACAAAAAGCTGTGTCATAATAAAATAAATATGACATTATCACAAATTGAGAGGATCTGGAATTTAGTAAAATTAAAAACACTAAAAAATGGCTATATTAAATTGTAGAGATATTTTAAAGAAATTAAAATCAATTGAGCTAAAAGTTTAAATTATATTTACATTGTATTTAATATTATTTAAAAGTATCTTATATATAAATGATAAACTATATTTTGCTATTTACAAGAGAGAAACCATGTCTTATATATATTCATTATTTATTATAAAAATATGATAAACTACACAAAATTAAAAATTAAGTGAGGATGAAACCTGATAAATTATGTATTAAACAAAAGCATTGCTGAGATCCTTAAGGCAATCAGAATATGGTACACAGGGCTATAAATACTATGTTGCTGTTCTTTAGTCATTGTTATTCTGCAGATATTTATATTCATAAATATTTCCCTGACTACTCTATCAGTTACTGTAAAAAAATTAATTAATGATTCTTGTCATGACTGCCTTTTTTCCCCCTTTTTTCCCCTTCCTATAATGTTTGTCTTTTTTCTTTCCTTTTGTAATGTATTCTTTATTTTACTTTATTTTATTTTATTTTAATTTTATTCAGTGAGAGGAAGGGAAGCAGAGACAGACTTCTACATGTGCCCTGATCAGGATCCACCCAGAAAGCCCACTAGAAGTTGATGTTCTGGCCCATCTGGCATGTTGCTCTATTTCTCAGCAACCAAGCTCTTCTTAGCCCCTGAGGTGAAAACCATGGAGCCATCTCAGTGCCCAGGGCCAACTTGCTTCAATAAAGCCACGGCTGCAGGAAGGGAAGAGAGAGAAAGAGAAAGAAAAGTGAGAGGGTGAGGAATAGAGAAGCAGATGGGCACTTGTCTGTGTGCCTTCACTGGAAATTAAACCCGGAATATCCACATGTTGGGCTGATGCTCTACCACTGAGCCAATCGGTTGTGGCCTTTATTTTTTTCAACAGATAAATCTTCATTTCTGTGGTGTTTTGATCAAGCTATATACCAAATAATACAGGGATTTTATCTAAACACTATTTGCAAGAAAACATTTGTTTTATTAATAAAATGTATGTTCATAAAAACCAATTCATAGAATTAAAACAATTTTTTTATGTCACCTCTCTCTTCTTGAGGACTCATCTCTATTACTCATAGTTAATAATCTCAGTTAACTAGCATTCTGTTAGACTTCAACTGTAATAAAGGGCAACAACAAATTCATATTACTTATCTCTTATAGATATTTCACCTTATTTCATGCTTTCTGTATGTTTGCAGAAGTTGCTAATTTTGACCTAGTTATCCTATTATGAATTTAAATGTTTCCTCATCTATAATGTTCTCTATAATTTATAGTAAGTTAAACTACTAGAATTTTGTAATATTTCTATTAGTCACTATATTACTTATATCTCTATTTTAGAGTAAACCTAATTTGATGCATATAATTCCATATTAAGTAGTTTTGTAAAACAACTGACAGAAAAAAAAAACTACTATAAAGTTATGACATCATACTACTGTGATTATGATCTTCAAATTTGTTTGTGGTCCTTAAATATATTGTTGTAGGACCAGTAGTCACAGCCGGTACACAGTCACCTGGCCCATGAAGGTTTGCATTTGATTTGGACAGACAGTAAGAAATCAACAAAGCCAAAAATTTGTGGTCCATTTTCCTTTAAACCTAGCTCACAACTGGTGTGTGAGAAAATACACACAGCACAAAACAATTCCCTTCCCAAGAAGGGCCCCCAAAGCCACTGACTCATCCAAGTTTTCCTAGAATCAAACGCACCCACCTCACCAGTCTTATTCACCTCTGTTTCCCATCTCCTTCTCTTGCACAAACTGGCTTTTCTTTCACCATTCTGCCATTTTGACTTCCTTCTCCACATAGCATCTCTGCCTTGCTACACCATGGGCTCTTCCTTTCTACAAGAATGTGATCAGAGGACACAATGGTGATGGAGTAGGTGGATGTACCAACTTCCACCTCCCAGAACCAAAGTGGATTACAACTTAATTTTAAGAACCATTATCTGAAAAAACCAACTTTGGACTAAACTAACAGGACTCTTTAACCAAGGAACACTGAAGAAGCCACACTAAGACTGGTAGAAAAAGCAGAAATGCAGAGAGGGCTGCCTAGCTCCCCAGAGCAAATGGCAGCCCAGAGAGACTTGTGTGGTGGGAAGTGAGTTTAGCAGAGAGGGGAGGGTCCTGAGCCCCAGGAACAAAGCCCCAGCCTTTAGCCCCAGAGCCTAGAAGAGGCGTATGGACAGTATTTAGCTGGAAACAAGTCAGGATACAGTTTGTGAGAAAGAGACTGATTTCTCAGACCCAGGATTCTTCATAAAGAGACCACACAGAAAACTTCTTTCATAACCACTCACCCAGATATCCAGGAGAGAGAAGAGGACCAGAGCAGTTGAAAGAGAGTGTAATCTAGGAGGCACAGGGAGAAACATTTTGAGGGACAGCTACCCTAATCCCTGGGCTGAGTCACTCCCCAAATCTGAAGTGAATATTTCCCCTGGAAACAGCAATACCAGCAAAGAGAAGCAGGACACCAGTCAAACAAGCTCTCCCACGTTACTTAGCACAGAGTCGTTTAGAATGAGGAAGCTTCAGGGACTACAGTATTGAATGTTAGAGTCTGAGCTACAATGCCCCCACCCACATGGCTGAGGGCTCACCCAAGGGTGGACAGTGATGGGGCCTGGAAGCATGGTTCTGTAGGCAAGGGCAGAAGCCAGCTGGCCACAACTGAGGCCCAGGTGTGAGCTCAGTCTTACCAGGCTGAGGCAGAGGGGATGCACAAAAGTGGTCAAGCCCAGCTGAGGCCACCTGCCATCCAGCCTGCGGGGGAAGGGCAGGAGCCTCGGAAGGGGCGAAGACCCGCCCTTGAACAAGGGAGCAGGAGCACAGCATTGCCCGGCTCATGGGAACTGATGCACGATCTGGCTCCTCCTGTGGGGGTAGAGTAAAAGCCCAGAACAGGCAGAGTCCTGCACCTGAGTGAGGGCATGCAGCCCCATCCAGACCATGGAGCCAATGCTTGCAGCCATCCAGTGAGGGGGCTCTTCCCACAGTGGCAGGGTGAAAGCTTGGAATCAGACAGAGACCAGCAGCTGAGCGAAGGTGCTGACCTCTGCCCACAGGGCCAAGGCTTGTGGCCAGGTGTGGCACATAACCCAAACCATTGAGGTGGGGTAAAGGCAGAGGCCACCGAGACTTTAAAACCAAGCACGTGATCACAGCCCCTCCCATGAATGAGAGGCAGAAACCACAACAGCCCCAGTGGGCTGGCACCAGCAACCAACAGTCATGAATGCCCTAGGCAAAAGCAGCAGAGGGGGTGGCAGGCATGCAGACAGACCACACCTAGAGAACACAGAGACCAAATACAGTGGACTCCAGTGGCCAAAACCTTCTTTAACACAGACAAAATGAGAAGGCATAGAAATGCAACACAAATCAAGAGAAATCTCCAGAAAAGGAGCTGAATGAGTCAGATATAACCAAATTACCAGATTCAGAGTTTAAAATAACAATTGTTAGGATGCTCAAAGATATTAGAACAACAATACATGGTCATTACGAACACCTAAATAAAGAGTTAGCAAATATAAAAATGGACATTGAAATAATAAAAAAGAATCAGTCAGAAATGACAAATACAATATCAGAAATAAAGAACACAATGGGAGAAATTAAAAGCACAATGGATAAAGCTGAGAATCGAATCAGTGAGTTAGAGGATAAGATAAATGAAGGCAGAGAAGGAAAACAGAAAAAAGAAAAGAGACTCAAGAAGTCTGAGAAAAATCTAAGAGAGCTCTGTGACAACATAAAGAGAAATAACATCTGCATTACAGGAGTTCCTGAAGAAGAAGAGAAACAACAAGGGATAGAGACTTTGTTCAAACATATCACAGCTGAAAACTTCCTAAATTAAGGCAGGAAAACGTCTCACAAGTTCAAGAAGCTCAGAGAACTCCATTAAAGAGAAACTCAAAGAAAACTACACCAAGACATGTCATAATTAAAATACCAAAGCTTAGTGATAAAGAGAAAATATTAAAAGCTGCTAGAGAAAAAAAGGCTATCACCTACAAAGGAGTCCCCCTAAGGATGACTTCTGACTTCTCAACAGAAACACTTGAGGCCAAAAGGGAATGGCAAGAAATATTCAGAATAATGCAGAACAAGAGCCTACAACCAAGACTACTTTATCTAGCAAGGTTATCATATAAAATTGAAGGTGGAATAAAAAGCTTCCCAGAAAAAAAAAAAACCTCAAGAAACTCACTACAACCAAATCAATGCTGCAAGAAATGCTAAGGGGCCTGTTGTAAACACATCAAAGGGGGGAAAAATATAATAAAGAGGAATACAGTTTTAAATAATAAATTGGCAATAAACAACTACATATCAATAATAACCTTAAATGTAAATATATTAAATGATCCAAACAAAAGAAAGAGTAGTTGCATGAATAAGGAAACAGGACCCATACATATGCTGTCTATGAGAGACACGCCTTAAAACAAAAGATGCACATAGACTGAAGATAAAAGGATGGAAAAAAATATTTCACGCAAATGGAAATGAAAAAAAAAGCTGGGGTAGTAATACTTATATCAGACAAAATGTACTTTTAAAAAAAGGCTATAGTAAGAGATTAAGAGGGTCACTACATAGTGATAAAGGGAGCAATCCAACAAGAAGATATAACCATTATAAATATCTATGCACCTAATATAGGAGCACTTAAATATATAAAGCAGACTTTGATGGATTTAAAGGGCAAGATCAACAACAATACTATAATAGTAGGAAATTTCAATACCTCATTAACCTCACTAGATAAATCCTCAAGAAAGAAAATTAACAAAGAAACAGCAGCCTTAAAGGTCACACTAGATCAACTCAATTAAATAGATATCTTAATAACCTTTCACCCCAAAGCAGCAGAATATACATTCTTTTCAAGTGCTTATGGTACATTCTCTAGGATAGAGCACATGTTAGTGTACAAAAGCAGTATCAACAAATTTAAGAAGATTGAAATCATATCTAGCACTTTCTCTGATCACAATGACATAAAACTAGAAATCAAACACAAAAGAAAAACTGAAAAATACTCAAACACTTATAAACTAAATAGCATGTTATTAAATAACAAATGGGTTAACAATAAGATCAAAGACGAAATAAACAAATTCCTAGAAACAAACAATAATGAGCATATATCAACTCAAAATTTATGAGACACAGCAAAAGCAGTCCTGAGAGGAAAATTCATAGCATTCCAGACATACTTAAGAAGCTAGGAAAAGCTCAAATAAACAACTTGACCCTGCATCTAAAAGAACTAGAAAAAACCCTGCAAATAAAGCCCAGAGGTAGTAGAAGGAGAGAAACAATAAAAATCAGAGAGAAAATAAATGACATAGAGGCTAAAGAAATGATCAAGACGATCAATAAAACCAGGAGCTGCTTCTTTGAAAAGGTAAAAAAGATTGACAAGCCTTTAACTACACTCAAAAAAAAAAAAAAAAAAAAAAAAAAAAAAAAAAAAAGAGGTAACTCAAATAAATAAAATTAGAAATGAGAGTGGAGAAATAAAAACTGACACAATAGAAATACAAAATATTGTAAGAATATACTATGAAGAACTGTATGCCAAAAAACTAGACAACCCAAATAAAACTGAGAAATTCCTTGAAACATATAATCTTCCAAAAGTCAATCTGGGAGAATCATAAAACCTAAACAGACCGATTACAACCAATGAGATCGAAACACTTATCAAAAAACTCCCAACAAAGAAAAGTTTTGGGCCTGATGGCTTCACAAGTGAATTCTCCCAAATATTCAAAAAGAACTAACTCCTACACTTCTCTAGTTATTTCAAAAAATTCAAGAGGAAGGAAGACTTCCAAACTCCTTTTATGAGGCGAGCATAATTCTGATTCCAAAACCAGGCAAAGACAACACAAAAAAAGAAAATTATAGGCCAATATCCCTGATGAACTTAGATGCAAAAATCCTAAACAAAATATTAGCAAACCGGATCCAGCAATATATGAAAAAAATCATACACCATGATCAAGTGGGATTTATTCTTGGGAGGCAAGGCTGGTACAATATTTGCAAATCAAACAATGTGATTCATCACATAAACAAAAGAAAGGAGAAAAACCACATGATAATTTCAATAGATGCAGAAAAAGCATTTGATAAAATTCAGCACCCATTCATGATCAAAACTCTCAGCATAGTGGGAATACAGGGAACATACCTCAACATGATAAAGGCCATCTATGACAAACCCAGAGCCAACATCATACACAATGGGCAAAAATTAAAAGCAATCCCCATAAGATGAGAAACAAGGAGGGGTTGCCCCATTTCACCACTCTTATTCAACATAGTTTCAGAAGTCCTAGCCTCAGCAATCAGACAAGAAAAAAAATTAAAGGTATGCAAATTGGAAAAGAAGAAGTAAAACTGTCATTATTTGCAGATGATATGATATTGTATATAGAAAACCTTAAAGTCTTAGCCAAAAAACTACTGGACCTGATAATTGAATTCAGCAATGTGGTAAAATATAAAATTAATACTTTTTTATTAGAGGCATTTTTATACACTAACAATGAACTGTAAGAAAGAGAAATTAAGGAAGCAATCCCCTTTACCACTGCAACCAAAAAGTAAAGTATCTAGTGATAAATTTAACTAGGGGAGATTAAAAACTTGTACTCAGAAAATTATAAAACATTGATAAAAAAAATCAGGGAAGATACAAACAAATGGAAGCATATACTGTGCTCATGGTTAGGAAGAATAAACATCACTAAAATGTCTATATTACCCAAAGCAATTTAGAAATTCAATGCAATACCAATTAAAATACCAATGACATACTTCAAAGATATAGATAATATATTCCAAAAATTTATATGAAACCAAAAGTATACACAAATAGCCTCAGCAATCTTGAAAAGGAAGAATAAAGTGGAAGGTATTTCACTTCCTGATATCAAGTTATACTACAAGGCCATTGTACTCAAAACAACTTGGTACTGGCATAAGAACAGGCAAATAGATCAATGAAACAGAATAGAGAACCCAGAAATAAACCCACTTTTTTAGAAAAAACTGATATTTGACAAAGGAGGAAAGAGCATACAATGGAATAAAGACAGCCTCTTCAACAAATGGTGTTGAGAAAATTGGACAGCTACTTGCAAAAAAAATGAAACTAGACCACCAACTCATACCAATCACAAAAATAAACTCAAAATGGGTAAAAGATTTAAATGTAAGCCATAAAACCATAAGCATCTTAGAAGAAAACATAGGCAGTAATCTCTCTGACATCTCTTGCAGCAATATATTTGCCGATTTATCTCAAGTGAAATAAAATACAGGATAAACAAATGGGACTATATCAAACTAAAAAGCTTTGCACAGCTAAAGACCATAAGAACAGAATAAAAAGACAAACTACAGAATGGAGAACATATTTGATAATACGTCTGATAAGGGGTTAATAACCAACATTTATAAAGAACTTGTAAAACTCAACACCAGGAAGCCAAACAATCTAATCAAAAAATGGGCAAAAGAAATGAATAGACACTTCTCCAAAAGGACATACAGATGACCAATAGGCATATGAAAAATGCTCAACATCACTAATCATTAGAGAAATGCAAATTAAAACCACAATGAGATATCACCTCACACCAGTCAGAATGGTGTTCATCTACAAAACAACACAGAATAAGTGCTGGCAATGATGTGGAGAAAAGGGAACCCTCCTGCACTGCTGGTGGGAATACAGACCGCTGCAGTCACTGTGAAGATTTCTGTGCAGTATGGAGATTCCTCAAAAAATTAGAAATGAAACTTCCTTTTGACCCAGCTATCCCACATTTAGTAATATACTCCAAGAACACCATAGCACTGTTTCAAAAGGAGAAATGCACCCCCATGTTTATGGTAGCATTGTTCACAATAGCAAAGATCTGGGAACAGCCCAAGTGTCTGTTAGTGGACGAGTGGATTAAAAAGCTTTGGTACATATATACTATGGAATATACTCAGCCATAAGAAATGATGACATCGGATCTTTTACAACAACATGAATGGACCTTGATAACATTATACTGAGTGAAATAAGTAAATCAGAAAAAACTAAGAACTATATGATTCCATACATAGGTGGGACATAAAAATGAGACTCAGAGACATGGACAAAAGTGTGGTTATGGGGGTGGGGGCGATGAGAGGGAGCGGGTTGGAGGAGGGGTGGGGCACAAAGAAAACCAGTTAGAAGGTGACAAAAAACAATTGGACTTTTGATGATGGGAATGCAGCATGGTCAAATGTCAGAATAACCTAAAGATACATTTCCCCTGATTTGTCAATGTCACTCTATTAAAATAATAAAAAAAAAAACCTGAGTGAGAGCTCTAAAAAAAAAGAACGTGATCACTCTCCCTTTAATGGACACCTAGCTCCTCCTTTTAAAACCTTTTGTTGTTAAAGCCCTCCCCAAACACACATTAGTATAACCAAGCTTCTTCCCAAGCAAGAAGGGCATTTAGCTGTATCACGTGAGAGCATAGTTACGTGAGTGGAGAGTCCATCTTTAATACAGTGAGCAAAATATAATTTATCTGCCCCAAAATTGTGATATGTTATATGCATTAAATACATGTTTTATCCATCTTGCCACATTCAACTCATGTATAGTCATCTATATCAGTGATTTGATATAATTTATTTAAAATAACTAATTATATCAATATCAATTCTTTACTTTTGAGATTACAACGATCAAAAGTTTTCACTCTATTAGTTATAATCCATAGAATTTAAAAAATCTTGTGCAGTTCATTGTAGTCCAACTTTTTTCCAGATAAGAAGATTGAATGACAAATAAGACATATTTACCCATGATGTTTTAAAATGTACATTAACTTCTAACTTAATGAGTAGTGATAGATATGTGTATTCCAAACTGGCCTCTTGATGTTCTGCTTATCTGTCAGACCTCACCCTTACTGGACTATCGCCCCTGAGACAAAGAAATTCCAAAAAGCTGACAAGCTGCCCAAGGAGGGGCTTTGGACATACCAGGACTTTTAATTCAACACCCACATGCTCAAAATTCTTCTTGACCCCATATAATTTGTCCCCTTAGCTTGTACTGGTGCTCTTCTCCCCATGGGAAGTGCCCAGCAGGGTTCCTTTCTTCTTTTCAATAAAGCTTGTTACTCTGGTCTTTTAGACTCCCATAGATTCCAACATTTGGTGCCGAAACCCAGGACAGGGTACTAACTTCCTGGACAATCCCTCTTTGCTGTCCAAACTTAAACCAGGGAAGAAATGGACAGTGGCAGCTCATCTGGGGCTTACTCCCTGATTCTGTTTCAACGTGTAACTGTAGGTTGATTGGCTGGCAGTCTAACCCTGTCCTGAACCCCTGCTGGACCAGAAGGTAAGGAGTTTTTTCCTTCCCCTTCCCCGGTTAGCCTCCAAATTTCTCTCTAAAAACACCTCTTTCTGGTTGAATGATTTTCTCTGACATGCCTCACATTTTGAGGGGTTTGACTCTCAGTCTCAGTGGACTGCACAGAAGACTAAGCATCTAGCAAAACACTCCACTCTCTCGGACTTCTCATCCTTGGAGCTCCCTGACAGGTGGTGACAATCTCTATTAGGGATGACTGCCCCCCCCCACGGAGATTCTTTCCTCTTGGGACAGTGACAAAAGGCAGGAACATCCCCTCTTGTCTCCATGGCTCACCTGTCTCCACGCTTTTCAGAGTGTAAGCCTTTCAACCAAGATCCCTCTAGGATGTCTCATAAAACACCTCACCACACTAGGTCTCTCAGACCTCAAACTTAAGAAATTAATCTTCTTCTATAACATGGCATGGCCTCAGTACAGACTAGACAATGACTCCCATTGGCCTGAAAATGGGACATTCTATTACAATATCCTAAGAGATCTTGACAATTTCTGCTACCGAATGAGGAGGGCATCAGAGATTGCTTACGTGTGGGCTTTTCTTCTCCCTTCTATTCTGTCTTTAATTTCTGTGCCTTCTGTTCTACATGCAGGCCATTTTGGCCAAATAAACCTCACCTAAAACCTCCACTCCCAATCTCTTCTTCTCTGTGGACTCCCAACTCTCTCCTTCCTGCCTGACCCCCAAGGGCACCCCTCTCTCGGGACCTCTTTCTAGTCCCTCTGAAAAATTTTTCCACTCGAGTTTCTTCCCTCCAAGAGCACCCTCCCTTCTCCACTGTGTTCTTCATCCCCTCCCCCTCCTTAGAAGCTGTGGCTCTGGCTGCAAAGCCTGTATCTTCTCTGACCCCACCTTCCTCCTTATAAACTATGACTGTGCCTCTTTTCTCCTCACCCTCTCCTCTCTCCTCAGAGCTCTAATCTTTTTTGACTCCTCTGACAAAGTAGTGCTTTAATCTCCTCCTCCTCCTCTTCTTACAGTTTCTGACCATCCTCCTTTCCATCCAGTTGCTCACACTGTCCATCTGTCTGCTTTCTTTCTTCCTCCCCACTATGCTGACAACTACCTGTCATCTTTGAAAAAGTTTTTTTTAAAAAGCAGAATTATATATTAAGTTATGTGAGTAAGTACTACATCTTGTCTCTTTCTTTGTCAGAAAATATCTCTAGTATAATTTTAATTGAAACAAGTAAAGTGCACTCATTTAAATTTCTCAATTGATAATGTGTATCTGAAGTCTTTGTTTAATGTGTAACTGTGTCTGTTTCTAAAGCCCTAAACCAATAATTACCCACATCTTAAACCAGGCTTACTTATCCCCACAGACTCTCCCTGCAATACCCCCATTCTTCCTGTTTGAAAACCTTCAGGGGCTTATCACCTTGTACAAGACTTACACTTAATCAATGATGCAGTAATTCTCCTCCATCCAGTAGTCCCTAATCTCTACAAGTTACCATCACATATTTTCTCAAACACCACTCACTTCAGGGTCTTAGAACTCAAGATTGCCTTCTTTACCATTCCTCTACACCCTGACTCTTACTTTCTGTTTACCTTTACTTGAACTGACCTGGACACTAATGCAGCCCAGCAATTTACATAGATTGTCTTACCCCAGGGGTTCAAAAACAGCCCACACCTGTTTCAGCAGGCACTAGCTCAGAATTTAGCAGCATGCAATCTCAAAACTAGTACTCTCTTACAATATGTAGATAACCTACTCCTCTGCTTCAAGGAGACACACACCACCCTTCTTAACTTTCTCACTGTGAATGGATATTGTGTCTTCTCTGCTAAGGCTCAACTTCATTCTCAGTCCATTGTCTATCTAGGCATCGCCTTAACCTCCACGATCTGAGGTCTCACCCTAAATCAAACTCAGACCCTCTGCAGTCTCCAACCACCTACCACCGCAAATCAAATCCTTTCTTTCCTCAGTCTAATAGGCTTCTTTAGATACTAAATTCTCAATTTTGCTCTCTTAGTCAAGCTCCTCAGTGAGATCTTCTGAGCATGGCTTTTAAGGTCTATAATGACCAAGGAAGTAACAAAAAAGGCAAATAAGGCCCCAAAAAAGTTAGGAAATACCAGCTTTTGGCTCCAGCACCCTAAAGGGCTTCATAGAAATCCATCAGGGCCCTGCTTCAGGGTGGAAAGAAAGGTTATTGAACTGAAGCCTGCCAGTCTTCCAGCCCCACAGGTTGACACACCTGTGCTGTGGAAAGAGGGACACAAGAAGGTAAACTGCCCGCTTGCTACATGGAGGGAGGGTTCAGTCTCTTCTAGCCCTGATCCAGCTACCTGTGACCTGACCTTGTGCAGTATGCTGGGAATTGCCACTGAAGGCCCAAGGACATTGTCCACGAGCCTAAGGTATTTCTTCCAAGTAGCAGATGAACTGATCTCATTTCTTATAAATACAAGGGCCATCTACTATGCCTTGCATAGTAAATAAATTTGAATTTTATTTATCCCTTGAATATCTCTACTGTGGGTATTAAAAGTCTAATTTTGTTGCTTTATTTAATGTATAATATCTCCATTATTCCTCTTGTCTCAATGCCCCATGCCTATTGTAGGATGGGACCTGCTGTTTATTCCAGCTAGAAGCAGTGGCCACTAGGACTTAAACTCTAACTGCAAAGTGTAGAAATGTAACCACCCTTTCCCTACATACTTGCAGGATTTACAAGTTACTCAGAAAACTGTTCAAAGATTGTCCAATAAGCACTTGCAGCATTACATCACCCCCAAACTGACTTTCACATGGACAGGTCCACACAGCGTAATTCTGACAACTCCCACTGCACCTCTCCACCTACCTCACCCAATCAGGGACTTTCTACTCATGTGGGACCAGCACCTATATGTGTCTCCCTACTAATTGGATAAAAACATATACCCTAATTTATCTCACCCTAAATATCAACCTAATCCCACCCCATGAGCCTTTTCCAGTTCCTAATATACTACCTGTCAATCTAAGAACCAAACGAACTATACAGGTAATTTCTCTTCTTTTTGCTTTAAAAATTTCTATAAAAGCAGGTCTAAGAACAGGGGGACTAGCCTCTTCCCTGTCTTATTTCTTCTCTCTCTCTCTCTCTCTCTCTCTCTCTGAAGCTCAGGAAATTTGTAAACATGGAATCAGTGGTTTCACACAAACTGGGTGTATTGACTATTGCCTTTCATTAGTCCACTCACTCTCCTATTTTTCTAACTTTTGGACCCTGCCTCTTACATTTGTTTAACTAGTTTTTTACGGAACTGCATGCAGACCTTCACCAATCAGAAAATTGGAAAAATCTACCTAACCCTACACACCAACCCTGAAACCTGCCTTTACGAAACAGAAAAATTTGAAACCCTATATCAGCAAACCTCCTAAATTCTATCTTTTAACCCCTATAGGTCCCCGAACACTAAAGCTCTCCCATATCCCTAAAGAACTAGGAGAATAAATAACATTCACCTCTTAATACTTCTCAGTCTTTTTACCCTTCACATAGTAAGGGGACAAGACAACTGGGTCTTCCTGGCTGAAGAAGAGCCTACAAATGGACATGAAACATGTAAGGCCAGAGGCTGCCATTGTGGCCATTCACATGCAGGTTCCCACTGGATTTGGGCAGACGATAAAGAAATGGCGGAGTCAGAGGATGGTAGGCCATCCTATTTATTGGTGTGTCACCAAGACAGGCAAACCACAAAAGAAGACAAGGGAAAAGCAGAAAACCAGCTTTTCCATGAAGGGCAAGGGATCAGGGAAGTCCCTGCAATTGTAATAGCAGGAACTGAGAGAGCAAGCTGCTGATCTGTCCCACATTATAGTGTAAAAAACCAAAAACCCTTAATCCAATGTACAAACAAGGAAGTCTCTGATACAAAGTCACTTATCTGAGGCATAATTGGATTCCTCATGGGAGTGCACCACCCAGATCATACAATCAGTCAAGGGTGTGGGGAAAAGCTTAGTCTTAATACTAAGCCTTAGGCTACAACAACCTGGCCTGCTTACAGCCTGTCCCCCACACCCAACATAAATCACAAGTGAGCAAACATATATGTAAAGCCAGTAGCCACGGCCACCATGAGAGCAGCCTGGCCCATGCAGGTTCGCATTGGTTTCGGACAGTCGGTAAAGAAACAGCGGAGCCAAAAACTGATGGGCCATAGTCTTTAATTCTAGCTTGCACCCGGCGAGCAAGTAAAAACATACACACTGGGCTCCAAAACCCCCTCACATTCAGTGCTCACAAAGCTACTGACTTATCCGAGTTTCCTAGAATCAAAGGTTTCTAGCTCACCAGCCTTATTCTCCTCAGTTCCCCATCTCCTTCCTTATCCCAGATACAAACACTGCACAAACTGGCTTTTCACTCAGCACTCCGCCATCTTGGCTTCTTCTCCTGGCCACATGGCCTCTTTCTGCTCTCTGCTCTGCTCTCTCTGCTCTCTCATGCTAATCATCCCAGGAACCAAGAGAGCAAACTCTCATTCTGCCCCCATTTTATATTGTAGCTTCACAACCTCTAATCCAATATACAAAACAGGGAAGTCTCTAATACAAAGTCACTTCTCTGAGGCATGATTGGATTGTACCGCCCTACATCAAAAAGGGTAGGAAAGCCTTAATCCCAAAACCAAGCCCCAGGCTACAACGATCCTGCCTGCCCACAGAGACACACATTAATATCACATGGGCAACGGCCTCCACGTGGGCAGTGGCACCATCTTTAACAAAGTGAGCATAATACATTTTATCTGCCCAACAATATATATTATATTTACAAACTTATTTGACCAACATTCCACCCCTTTTGCTCGCTTCACAATCTAAACCACAGGTATCTTCCATGATGGTCACTGTGTAAGGAGTGGGATACATTGCATAAACAGAAACAGTACCAACTACAGCAATAGGATTAACAAATCAAAAGCTATGAGCAAAATGAGAGAGCTGTCAGCGGCACCAAGAGAGGCAAATCTTTTCCCTTTGGCAGAATACAGCCAGAGTTTTGTCTGCACACAGCACCATAGCTGGCACCAGAGGCTGCCCTGAGTGGGCATACCAAACCTTATTGGACAATACACCAGCATCTGCTGGTTCTATGTGTAGTAAAATGAGAGAACTCTTATTGCCCATAAAGAAATGACAAAGGTGCCCTTCATAATGCTGTCCCACTGAGTATTCAAGGGGTAATACACTTCTACCTTAGGTGGCCAGGTGCTGGTTGCCCAAGGAGTTAACTGGAGGTCCAACCTTAGCTCTTTTCCCCATGGTGCCAATGAAGCCACCCATCTCAGATGGGGGGGGCCTGTACAGTCCAGGGCCAAGTCCATTGAAGCTGTTAGCCTTTAAGAAGGGCTGTTGGGGCAGGCAAGAGTACATTGTCCTGCTTTCTGAAACCTGCCTTGAGTAAAATGTCCTTGGTGCATATCTGCAACTGAATGGGGGCAGCTTCCTGATGCAGGAGGGCCTCTACTGGAGCTGGGCTCCCCTGTCGAGGTCGTTCATTCAAAATCTGGAGTACTGTCCTTAAGCGGCGTGTCCATCTAGTAAGGGAGCCGGTGCCCCCCTCCTGTTGCAGTCCCTGCTTTAAGAGTCCATTATACCGCTCAATGATACCAGCACCCTGGGGGTGGTAGGGGACATGCTACTTCTGATCCACTCCGTTTTTGAGCCCATTGCCTCACCATTGAACCAGTAAAGTGGGTACCATTATCACTTTCAAGGACCAGTGGGCACCTGTATGCAGCACTCAGGTGGTCTAGAGCCTGTATGACTGCCCTCTGGTCAGGGTTACAGGTGGGGTAAGCAGTAAGCAGACCGGTGGCAGCATCTACGCAAGTGACTGCATACTGATACCCTTCTGACTTTGGTAAGGGTCCAATGATGTTTATCCATCATGTCAGTGGAACATGACCCCTCCAGATCTGTCCAGGTGACACCAGAGGTCCCTGAGGGTGCTCCTTGGAACATACTGCACATTGCTCACATGCACACAGGCAAGTTCCATGCCTTAACCATAGTCCACATAGTTTTCCATCCCCCATGGAGCAGGCGCCGGTGGAGCCACTGAGCCACATCACCTGCAGGTGCAGTCTCCAACCATCGCACCATTGGCTGCTTTGGCCTATACACATGTCCATTCAAATAGTCTCAGTGGCTGGATGGAAGGTGATAGCCGTCCATTTGGCAAATTGGCCCCTGCTGGAACCATCAGTATACCAGGCATCCTTGGGGATGGGCACCCACCCCTCCTAGTAGGGCCTGACTTCAGGTTCTGCCTTCTGAGCCCCAGTTGCACCTGACTCTAAGGTCGCATTGGTGACTGGACCTAAGATTTCCTGCAGTTCTGCCCTCAACGGGCTGGTGCTAAGAGCACAGCATTGTTGCAGGTAGGCACCCCACTTAGCCAAGTTGGACATTTGGGCCATACCATTATGTGGTTTGGTTGCCCAGTCTCTCACCCATCCAGCAATATGGTATGTTGTCTTGAGTGTAACTAGTGTTGTGGTTGTAAGACTCTCAGTGGCCAGGAGGGCAGCATACACAGCTGCCAGCTGCTTCTCCACTAATGAGTAACAAACTTCAGCACCTTTTCACAATTGGGACCAAAGCCCAATAGGTTGCCGTAAGTGCTCTGTCCACTGCCACAAGCCCCATCCAAATCCTTCCGAAGTTACATGAACATCCAGCTCACAGAGCCTGGCAGGATCAAACATATTGAAGGCCTGTGCCACCTTGAAAGCTCTCTTAGCTGCTTCAAATGAACCTTGCGCCTACTCAGTCCAGTCCCAATGAACCCCCTTTCAAATAAGGTAGTACAAGGGGCATAGTAACTGAGCCAAATGTGGTATAAATGCTGGCCAATACCCCAACAAACCTAAGAATTTCTGTAACTGTTTTACCGTAGTGGGCATGGGGTATGCTTGAATCTTATCTATAACTGCGTCAGGGATAACTTTTGTCTTACCAGACCAGACAACTCCCAAGAATTTAACAGATAACTCAGTCCTTATAATTTGTTCTCGTTGACTGCCCAGCCACATGCTTTTAAATAGGATAGCAGGGTAGGGACTGCTTGCTCCAATTCTGGAAGAGAATCACTAGTTAGCATAATATCATCAATATAATGGTACATGTGAACTGCCTCTGGCTGTTTTCATTTAGCCAGGTCAGCAGCCACCAGCCCATGGCACAAGGTGGTGAGGTGGTGCTATGCAAATAGACCTGGGGTAACGCTGTAAAGGTCCATTGTCTCCCTTCCCAACTGAAGGCAAATTGGTCGTGACTCTCTGCAGCTATATCAATAGAGAAAAAAGCATTGGCCAAGTCTGCCACAAAGTGATATGTCCCCAACTTATGGCTTAGCTGATCCATCATGTTAGCTATCGAGGGAATAGCAGTGTGCAAAGGGGGAACAACTTTATTAAGTTCCCTGTAATCTACTGTCATTCTCCAGGTTCTGTCTGGTTTACACACAGGCCATACTGGGGAGTTGTAAGGACTGTGTGCTTGCTGGATGATCCCCACATTTTCTAGTTCAAGGATTGTCCCTGTGACTTCTTCATAACCACCTGGCAGGCGGTACTGCTTGGTGTTAGTCACACGCCAAGGGATGGGTAATTGCAAAGGGGAATGTGATGCTGTGTGTCCCCACAATACAGCCTTCACAACCCTGATCCACAGCCGGAACTTCTCAGCTGTAGTTTCCAACCACAGTCCTTGCAAGACTTCTACCCCCAAAATATATTCAGGAATAGGAGATACGTACACCTTATATGGCTTAGGAGGCAGTCTTTCTATCCCCAATGGAATAGTTATTGGCTTCACTAGAACAGTTTGGCTCCCATAACCATCAGTGGCCACTGGGTTCCCAGCAAACCGCTCTGGGTTCTCATAGAGAAGGGAACATTCTGCACCTGTATCCACCAAGGCCAACACCCATTGTACATTGGGAGGGGACCAATAGCCAGTTTTACGTGTGGTCTCTGGTCCCCACCCATCCCCATTAGACGGGTCCCTTGGCCCTTTTCCTATTCAAACTGGTACAATGGGTCTTGGGAGTTCTCTCCCTCAGCCATCTCTATCATGTAATCTTGTAATCGAGTTACCTGGGCACCAAACGTTTTATTGGTAGCTGCTGGGGCTGTTCATCTCAGTGGCTGGAACTTCTGTTCTGGTTTAAGCTGCCACCAAAGCTCCAAAAGAATTTTATTAGACTGGCCATCCAATTTCCCCTTATCTGGTCCAGCCGCAATCAAATCTACCCACATCTGTATTTGGGTAACCTTTAGAGGCCCATTTCTCTTGTTAGTGGGGGGGGGCAACCTAGGCAGCAGCCCTCACTGCTTTATGATCCTGAGCAGCCTCCAGCTCTCCCAAATCTGCTACCATCTGTGTAACTGCATTGATGGGCTGCCCTACATAGGGGCCCAAGATAGCCACAAGTGACCCAAAAAGGGCTGATGGGGCACTAGCAAGGACAAATTCCCTCATTTTTGCCATAAACACTACCTAGTCTGGCCCATGGGACTCAGGGTTGAAAACAGCATTCTTCATACCTAGTTCCCGAAGGACCTTTGCTGACTCACTGTAGCACTGCCACCTACTCATTGCCCCTGGCAATTCTCCAGCATTCTGCCAGAGCATACGAATGGCGGCCATCACCCATTCCAATAGGGTATGGTCTCCTGGGTTGCCATGGCAGTTCTGAAGACGCTGCCTCAAGGAGGAGTGTGTGGTAATGGTGACCAATTTCTCCATCTCTGTTCCAGAGAGCATGATGCCATCCACCCCTATATCCCAGGCTACCAGGGATTCAGTAGGTTTCTGCCTAAATTGTGCCCCCAACTCCATCAGCTCTGCCTGGGTATAAGGCTGGTCCACAGAGTGTTCCATTACCTGAGCAGGAGGCTGTGGCTGCCCCTGAGGGACTCTTTGTTGCTGGGTTTTTACCTTCTTGGAGACCACTTGTCAGGCTCTCAGTGTGCATATGGCAGCTTCAGCCTGAGCCTTCTCATCCTCAGAAGAGGAGTTGCAAGCGCTTGCTCCTGCTGACTCAAAGCCAATCCACCGGCATGGATGCTGCTGCTCCTTTGGCGACTGTTTAGGCTCCTGTGGCTGCTGACTTTTGGCCAGAAGCTGAGACTCGAGCTCTTGAATCTGCCGGTGCAGATGTTCATCTTCCAGATGTTCATCTGCAGCTCATAAACCAAGAATTCCTTCTCCAGTGCTCGCTCCAATTCCAGCCTTTTCTGCTGTTCTATTTGCAGTTCATACTGAAGCTTTTGACCTTGGACAGCTTCTCGCACAGAACTCCTGGTTTCCTCTTGAGTAAAAAACACATAGCCCACGGCCCCTAAAAGGACAGCCATGGAAAACCAGAGCAGCAACCAGTACTCTACCCCAACCATCAAGGGTGGTAGCCACATACTGATCTCTGAATCCTGCCTACTACGCCAGTTGTAAGGCCAGAAGCCATGATCTTGGCCATTCACATGCAGGTTTCCATTGAATTGGGGCAGACAATAAAGGAATGGCGGAGTCAGAGGATGGTGGGTCATTCTATTTATTGGTGTCTCACCAAGACAGGCAAACCACAAAAGAAGACAAGGGAAAAGCAGAAAACCAGCTTTTCCCATGAAGGGCAAGGGATCAGGGAAGCCTCTGCAATTGTGATAGCTGGAACTAAGAGAGTAAGCTCCTGGTCTGTCCCACTTTATAGTGTAGAAAACCAATATACAAACAAGGAAGTCTCTGATACAAAGTCACTTTCCTGAGGCATAATTGGATTCCTCATGAGAGTGCACTGCCCAGATCATGCAATCAGTCAAGGGTGTGGGGAAAAGCTTAGTCAGGGGTCCCCAAACTTTTTACACAGGGGGCCAGTTCACTGTCCCTCAGACCGTTGGAGGGCCGGACTATAAAAAAAACTATAAACAAATCCCTATGCACACTGCACATATCTTATTTTAAAGTAAAAAAACAAAACAGGAACAAATACAATATTTAAAATAAAGAACAAGTAAATTTAAATCAACAAACTGACCAGTATTTCAATGGGAACTATGCTCCTCTCGCTTACCACCAATGAAAGAGGTGCCCTTCCGGAAGTGCAGCAGGGGCTGGATAAATGGCCTCAGGGGGCCACATGCGGCCCACAGGGCCGTAGTTTGGGGACCCCTGAGCTTAGTCTTAAAACTAAGCCTTAGGCTACAACGACATGGCCTGCTTACAGCTGTCCCCCAAACCCAATATAAATCACAAGCGAGCAAACATATGTATTATATTTACAAACTTATTTGACCAACAAAACATTTTTTTAAACTCAAGCTAACTGCTCTCTCCAGGGCTGCCAGGAAAGAATATCTATAACTTTACCATGGAAGAACTTTCACCCCCACTATACAACCCTCCTTATCTCTGCATTCCTGATCTCCAAATACTTGCCCCCTTCTTTATTAAGTTTCTACAGGCTCAAATGAGAGAAATCTCTAGGATGACATACAACCAAATGCTCCTACACTCCTATTCTCCAATACCCCAATGTGAACTTCATAAGGAAAATATCAAATAGGTAGGGGTGACAGCAGAAAGAAGCAGCCCCTCAGCCTGAGAAGTTCCCTCCTGAATGTTCTCTAAACCCCCTTCCTTTTAACCACACATATTCAGTCCTTCTAAAACTTACACCAACAGGTTTCCTGTCTCTAAAAATCTCCACATGTCCTCCCATTTGAGAGGAACCAGACAAGCACATCTCATGAGGCTCATCCAGGAGACCATGTATCACCATGTCACTCTGTACTTGGCACTCGCAGCAAGCAACTAACAATTATTACCTTGCAAAATTTTTTTACTTCCTCAGGTTTTCAAGGACATTGCCTGGTTCAGACCTTACAGCACAGAAATTGATGACCTCCTTAACTGGATGGGGAACGTGGCTTAGCAAGGTTCCCTTTTTGAGTTCTCTCCAGAAGAAGCAATAATTCCCAATTTTTTCTGCTCTTTCTCCTCGTCACCCCTCACTGTATATTATAAAATTAATAACTGCCTTTCTTTTCTATGTAACCACAGAGTTGAGAAATGATAGATAATGTGTATTCCAAACTGCCCTCTTGATGTTCTGCTTATCTGTTAGACCTCACCCTAACTGGACTATCACCCCTGAGACAGAGGAATTCCAAAAAGCTGACAAGCCACCCCAAGAAGGGGCTCCGAACATACCAGAACTTTTGACTCAACACCCACATGCTTAAAATTCTTCTTGACCCCATATAATTTGTCCCCCTAGCTTGTACAGGTGCTCTTCTCCCCATGGGAAATGCCTGGTAGGGTTCCTTTCTTCCGTTCAATAAAACCTGTTACTCTGGTCTTTTGGACTCCCATGGATTTCAACAGTTAGCTTCTGGAAAACAAATGACAAAGTACATCTTTCAACTAGTTTTATGAATATTTAAAAAAACAAATGAATAATTAGGATACATATTCATTAAATTTGGGTTTCCAATAACCTTTTTTTAAATTGAATTTTTGAGAAAGGGGTTGGAGAAAGACAGAGAGAGTGTAGAAGCCCTGAATAGGAACTGAAAACAGGAACAGAGTTCAGTGTCCTGAGGAAAAGGCCACAGTGGCTTTACTGACACACAGCACAATGGGAATAGGATTAGCAATTCTGATTAATCCATAGGTGGGGACATTTGAGCTCCTTCACTTGCCCTTTAATCTGCTGTAAAGAAGTTCTGCTTCCTTACTTCCTCCTTCTCTTCTCAATCTCTTCTCTAATTTCTAACTTCCTCATTCTTGACTTCCTCATTGCTTTTATTTATGTATATCAATTAATACCTTTTAGGACTGGGGGAAGGGGCCTATCATAAAACCTGTATAGAGAATTGTGAAGCAGACTCCCCCAGGGTTTCTCAATGCACACCAGGTTGTCTCTGAGTAGTCATCGTTTCTGCGAGGACAAGAGAAAAACATTAGTTTTTTGTACCACTTATTTATCCACTCATTGGTTGCTTCTTGTATGTGTCCTGATCAGAGATCAAACCCACAGCCTTTCTGTTTTGAGATAACACTCTAACTAGCTGAGCTAACTGGCCAGGACCCAACAAACATTTAAATGAATAATTAGTAATATTCTATTAAGTACTGTAAGGACAGGAGCTGTCATCATAGCCATTCTCATGCAGGTTCCTATTGGATTCTGGCAAACAGTAAAGAAATGGCGGAGTTAGAGGATGGTTGGCCATTCTGTATATTGGTGTCTCACCAAGACAGGCAAGCCACAAGAGAAGACAAGGAAAAAGCAGAAAACCTGCTTTTCCCTTGGAGGGCAAGGGATGATGGAAGCCCCTGCAATAGTGATAGCAGAAACTGAGAGAGAGCAAGCTCCTGGTTTGCCCCACTTTATAGTATAGAAATCAAAACCTTTAATCCAATATACAAATAAGAAAGTTTCTAATACAATGTCACTTATCTGAGACAGTGAAGTGGGTACCATTGTCACTTTCAAGGACCAGCAGTCACCCATATGCAGCACTCAGGTGGTCCAGAACCTGTATGACTGCCCTCTGGTCAGGGTTACGAGTGGGGTAAGCAGCAAGCAGCCTAGTGGCAGTATCTGCACAGGTGACTGCATATTGATAGTCTTCTGACTTTGGTAAGGACCCAATGATGTCTATCTGCCAACATGTCAGTGGAACATGACCCCTCTGGATCTGTCCAGGTGACACCAGTGGTCTCCAAGGGTGCTCCTTGGAATATACTGCACATTGCTCACAGGCTGAAAGTACCTCTGCATAGGACACAGGCAAGTTCCACCCTTTAACCATAGCCCACTTAGTTTTCTGTCCCAGCAGGCGCTAGTGGAGCCACTGTGCCACATCACCTGCAGGTGCAGTCTCCAACCATCACACCCTTGCCAACGTATCTGCCTCATCATTCCCAGGATAGGTTAGAGGGGCATGCCCCGTCACATGATATACTGTCACTTGCTTCTGTTGTCCTATTTCCCATAAGTCCTGCCATATGGCCTGACCCCACAGTGGACGATTCATTACCATCCACTGGTTAATGTGCCAAGTAGCAATTCAAAGGGCCAGCCCATGATAGACAATCCAGCTGTCAGTACAGATCACCAGAGGTGAAGGTTCATTGTGGGCAACTATCCAAAGAGCTCTTAATTCTGCCCATTGGCTACTTTGGCCTGTACCTGTGTCCATACAAATAATCTCAGTAGCTGATGGAAGGCTATAGCCATCCATTTGGCAAATTGGCCTCTGCTGGAACCATCAGTATACCAGGCATCCTTGAGGATGGGCATCGCCCCTCCTGGTAGGAACTGACTTCAGGATCTGCCTTCTGAGCCCCAGTTGCACCTGACTCTAAGATTGCATAGGTGACTGGACCCAAGACTTCCTGCAGTTCTACCCTCAATGGGCTGGTGCTAAGAGCACGGCGTTGTTGCAGGTAGGTATCCCACTTGGCCAGGGTGGATATTTTGGCCATACCACTACTTGGATTGGTCGCCCAATTTCTCACCCATCCTGCAATAGGGTATGTTGTCTCGATTGTAACTGGTTTGTGGTTGTAATACTCTCAGTGACCAGGAAGGCAGCATACACAGCTGCCAGCTGCTTCTCCACTAATGAGTAACAAACTTCAGCACATTTCCACAATTGGGATCAAAACCCAATAGGTTGCCATAAGCGCTCTGTCTGCTGCCACAAGCCCCATCCAAACTCCTCCGAGGTTACATGAACATTCAGCTCACAGGGCCTGGCAGGATCAAACACATTCAAGGCCTGTGCCACCTTGACAGCTCTCTTAGATGCTGTAAATGAACCTTGCGCCTGCTCAGTCTAATCCCAATGAACTCCCTTTCGAATAAGGTTGTACAAAGGACATGGTAAACATTTAAATGAATAATTATTAATATCTATAAAGTACTGTAAGGCCAGGAGCCGCCACTGTGGCCATTCACATGCAGGTTCCCATTGGATTCGAGCAGATGGTAAAGAAATGGCAGAGTCGAAGTATGGTGGGCATTCTGTTTATTGATGTCACACCAAGCCACAAGAAAAGGCAAGGGAAAAATAGGTTTTCTGCTTTTCCCAGGAAGGGCAAGGGATCAGGAAAGGCCCTGAAATGGTGATAACAGGAACTGAGAGAGCAAGCCCCCAATCTGTCCCCATTTTATAGTGTAAAAATAAAACCTTTAATCCAATATACAAATAAGGAAGTCTCTGATACAAAGTCACACATATGAGGCATAAAGAAGAATTCTCATGACAGTGTACCACCCGCTTTTATGCAACAGTCAGGGGTGTGGGGAAAAGCTTAGTTTTGAGAAGACTTTAGTATTAGAAGAGAGGGAAAGACTTAGTCTTAAAACTAAGCCTTAGGCTATAATCACTTTGCCAGCTTACAGCCTATCTCCCATACCCAAAGCAAGTAAACATATATGTCATATTTAAAAATTTATTTGACCAAGTACATATTTCTAAATAATGTCTAATTTTCTGAAAAGTTGTAAATTGATTTTTTAATTTCTTATTTTCTTGAATATATAATCCTTGCTGATTTATGAAGATAAAAAGAACATAGTTTACATTTTTCTAAGGATTTGTAAGTTGTAAAGTATTTAATTATATAGTATTATTTAATGATACATTTTTTTAACTCTAGAGATGAAGAACATAAGGTTAAAAATACTTTTTGTTTTTTTTTACAGAGACTGAGAGAATCAAAGAGAGGGATAGATAGGGACAGACTGACAGGAAGGAGAAAGAAAGATGAGAAGCATCAATTCTTTGTTGCGGCACCTTAGTTGTTCATTAATTGCTTTCTCATATGTGCCTTGGCCAGGGGGCCACAGCAGACTGAGTAACCCCTTGCTCAAGCCAGTGACATTGGTACCAAGCTCTTGAGCTTTGCTCAGACCAGATGAATCCACATTCAGGCTGGTGACTTCGAGGTCTTGAACCTGGGTCCTGCATGTCCCAGTGTGATACTCTATCCACTGTGCCACCACCTGGTCAGGTTCAGAATACTTTTTAAATTGTTGGGCAGATAAAATATATTATTCTCAGTTTGTTAAAGATGGTGCTGCCTACATGGAAGCCCGTCCCCCAGATGATCATATTAGTTGCCCTTCTTGTTTGGGATGGGCATGATTAATTAATGTGTGTTGGGGGCAGACTGTGGGCATGCAGGATCCTTGTAGCCTGGGGCTTAGATTTAGGACTAAACTTTTCCCACCCTTTTTGCTGTGGGGTGGCGCTCTCATATGAAGAATCTCATTATGTCTCAGATGAGTGACTTTGTATCAGAGACTTCCTTGTTTGTATATTGGATTAAAGGTTTTAATTTCTACACTATAAAGTGGGGCAGACTAGGAGCTTGTTCTCTCTCGGTTCCTGAGATTAGCATTAGAGAGAGGAGCAGAAAAAAGCCACATGGCGGAGGCCAGGAGAAGCAGCCAAGATGGTGGAGTGCTGAGAGAGAAGCCAGTTTGTGCAGAGTTTGTGCACAAGAAGGAGATAGGGAACACAGGTGAATAAGACTGGTGAGCTAGAAACCTTTGATTCTAGAAAACTTGGATAAGTCAGCAGCTTTGTAAGCACTGAATGAGTGGGTTTTGCAGCCCAGTGTGTGTTTTTACTTGCCTGCCAGGTGCAAGCTAGGATTATACACAATACCAAAGTCCCATACACAACACTAGGCCTCTATCACACTACTTCTCCCCCTTTGCCACCTCCACCTACCTCCAACACCACTTTCTATCACTCCACTGTGTTTTCAGTGTGTTTTATGTTGTTTATTTCTTAATTTCTTCACTTTGTTTTATCCAGCCCCCAATCCTCTTGGCTTCTGATAGCTGTTAGTGTGTTACATGTATTCAAGCCTCTGTTTCTATTTTGTTTGTCAATTTATTTTGTTCATTATATTCCACATGAAAGTGAGTGAGACCATATGGAATTTGTCTTTCTCTGACTGGCTTATTTCACTTATAATAATAATCTTCAGGTCCATCCATGTAGTCTCTAAAGGTAAGATTTTCTTTTTCATTATGGCCAAGTAACATTCCATTGTGTAAATATACCACATGTTTTTTTATTTACTCATCTACAGATGGACACTTTGGTTGCTGTCATCTCTTGGCTATTATGAACAATATTACAATGAATTTAGGAATGCATATTTTCTTTTAAATTAGTGTTTTGGGTTTCTTCAGATATATTTCCAGAAGTGGGATCTCTGGGTCAAAACACAGTTTATTTTTAATATTTTGAGATAACTCCATACTCTTTTCCATAGTGAATTCACCACTCTGCCTTCCCACCAGCAGCATCATTTGCACTTGTTTATTATTTTATTGATGATAGCCATTCTGACAGGTGTGATGTAATATTGGATTGGGGGGGTTAACTAGCATTTCTGAGATGATTAGTGATATTGAGCATCTTTTCATATGTGTATTGGCCATCTGTACATCTGCTTTGAATAAGTGTCTATTCAGGTCCTTTGCCCATTTACCAATTGGAATGTTTGTATTCTTGGTGTTGAGTTGTATAAGTTCTTCATATATTTTGGGAATTAGCCCTTAAGAGATGCTCTACCATTCAGTGGGTTCCTTTTTATTTTGTTGTCTTCTCATAGGCGTTTCTCTGGGTTGGGGATACCTAAGTGGGGCTGAAACTCCAGGTTCTTGTAAAGAGGGTGTTTTTCAGCTGAGATATTATCCCTCTGGCTTTTCATCCACTACAAGTGGATTCAGGAGTCAGTCCTTTCTTTGTCTCTGCCCTTCTTATTAGTTTCTATTAGTTCAGCTAGTCTTCAGTTTGTTATTCAGTATGGTTGCCCCATAATTTAGCTATAAATCTAGTTTGTTGCCAGGAGGAGGTCAGTGTATGTTCCACCTTGAATTCTTCTTGGTGTGTATTTTATAATCTACCATACTCTCTAGAATTCATCATTCAGATAAATAATTGAGAAACATAAGGTATTATACTTGTGATATTTTAAAATATCAGATATTTATTTTTGAAAACATTTCCTGGGTATAAAAATATTAAATTTTGCCTCTGGTAGGTTTTGATGACCCTTAATTACCACTCATAAATTTTTCATGCAATAAGATACACACATTAATAAACATCCTATAAGAACAAAATTTCACCTTTAAAATAAGACACTGTAAAAGAATTTTGGAAAGATAGAGGAATTAGAAACCCAAAAATTAGTTTTCTCAATTAGACAAAAATGGCACTGGCAGAATTTAACAATTTTAGGACTCTGGAGTCTATTAAAAGGTTGTGATTTCCAGGAAAAGAAATGAATTAGACACTGCAGTTAATTTCAGTCAACTTCAGTTCTTGTCCTGTCTTCCACTCTCAGCCCAATGGGAGACAGTTGTACATTTATTCCTGGAGCAGCCAGCACACAACTCAGTGTGAGGGAGCCAGGGTGGCAGAAAGGACCTGATACTTCAAATATCAGCAATCTGTACTCTCCGAACATTAACTGCTGTTTCTGATCACAGAAGTGTAAAGAGGCTGATGATCATTGTTATTGCTCCATTTTGTCCTACCCCCCAACTTCCGTTGTTATAAATCCTTTCTCTTAAGACTGAAATAATATTCAGGGAACTTAAAGAGCTACCACTCACCCTTTATTTTTTTATTTTTGGGGAGTCATATATTAAATACTGAGATGGTAAAAGACAATTGCAAATGGGGCAAATTAGAATGTGACCATGATGTTCAGAAAAAGGCTCAGAAACCACTTAAGAAGATCTTAAGTTTATACCTCAGGTAATCTTCAGCCTATAGAAACAAAATAAACTAAAATAATAAGAAAAAGGAGGAAACCCTGGGCAAGACAGAAAGTTTAATTTCTAGAGTTACCACATTATTAGATTCAAATGTCTATTACTAACATACACATAATGGAAATATTTAAAAAAAATTACTTTAGGAATTCAAAGGTATATTTGAGCAGGCTGCAGAGAGAATTAGGCAGTTCAAAGACAGCACCATGTAAATCAGTGGTCTCCAACCCCCGAGCCATGGACTGGTACTGGTCCCTGGGCCATTGGTACTGGTCCACAGAGAAAGAATAAATAACTTCATTTCCGTTTTATTTATATTTAAGTCTGAATGATGTTTTATTTTTTAAAAATGACCAGATTCCCTCTGTTACATCCATCTAAGACTCACTCTTGAGGCTTGTCTTGGTCATGTGATACATTTATTCATCCCACCCTAAAGGCCGGTCCGTGAAAATATTTTCTGACATTAAACCAGTCTGTGGATCAAAAAAGATTGGGGATCACTGATGTAAATATTTGAGTAT
Organism: Saccopteryx bilineata; assembly: GCF_036850765.1. NCBI lineage: Eukaryota > Metazoa > Chordata > Mammalia > Chiroptera > Emballonuridae > Saccopteryx > Saccopteryx bilineata. The sequence goes on from NC_089497.1 coordinate 94,175,914, forward strand.
AGAGACAGAAGTAAAGAGGTTCAAAAATAGAAATAAAACTTAAAGGGCCTGAGAAGCCCTGGCCACCTTGCCTTTGATTCTTATAAAGGCAGAGGCCTGCACCAGTCAGCATTCTCTCTTTCTACTTCTATCTTTCTGTGTGGCTCTTGAGTGAGTCATGTACCCTCCAGGATCTGGGAGTAATACACTTTGTTTTTTAAAATTTCCCTAATTTTTGTTGCTCAGTTGTGTCTTGTAATCATAGTAAGAACCATAAAGCCAGTCCATCCATGGAATTAATTCTGGTGAAGGAAATGTCTATGGGGGCTTGCCACAAGTCGTATGGGCCCTCAAGAGCACCCTAGTCTCATTTCTAGCTGATAGCATTACTACAGATCGGATGAGACTAACACAGAAAATGGGGAAAATGTGTAAGGAAGTGAAAATACAGTATTGTAATGTTAAGTATAATGTCATAAATTACACATGAACTTATATACATTTAATGTGGACTGTGCTAAGTCAGAGAGGTGGTTTAAACTCAAGAGTGACTACAAATGGGAAAAAAAGATATTATTATTACTAAGTGAATGAAGATGAAATGAAAAACCAAAAACTACTCAAGTAATCCAAAATAGGAAATGAAGAAATAAGAAATATAGAAGAGATCAGATAAATAGAAAACAAATCAAAAGTTGATATATTTAAACCATATCTTTACTAATCATTGCATTAAATGTAAATTAATAAATAATTAAATTGAAAATTTTTTGTAGTGGAATTAAGACAACTATATTTTATATACAAAATTGCTGATAAGGCTGTCAAATTTTCTGTATCTTAGTGCATTTTTAATTGCTTCTTCAACTAATTACTGAGATAAAATTGATGAGATCACCAATTACAATTTTGTATCACTTATTTTTCATTGATTAGTGTTAGTTATACCTTTTTTTTTTTGGAGTATAAGAGTATGCGTACATATATACATATACATAGTTGTTTCTTCTTAATAAATGTATTTTGTTTTTGTTTTCATTTTTCTGAAGCTGGAAACGGAGAGACAGTCAGACAGACTCCCGCATGCACCCGACCGGGATCCACCCGGCATGCCCACCATGGGGCGAAGCTCTGCCCACCAGGGGGCGATGCTCTGCCCATCCTGGGCATCGCCATGTTGCGACCAGAGCCACTCTAGCGCCTGAGGCAGAGGCCACAGAGCCATCCCCAGCGCCCGGGCCATCTTTGCTCCAATGGAGCCTTGGCTGCGGGAGGGGAAGAGAGAGACAGAGAGGAAAGCACGGCAGAGGGGTGGAGAAGCAAATGGTCGCTTCTTCTGTGTGCCCTGGCCGGGAATTGAACCCGGGTCCTCCGCAAGCTAGGCCGACGCTCTACCGCTGAGCCAACCGGCCAGGGCAATAAATTTATTTTTTATATGTAATATCTCATTGTAATTGTAAGGTCTTTTTCCAAATAATACTTTGTATAATATTAATAGAATGACTTTTTTAAAAATGATTTTTATTTATTGATTTTAGCAAGAGAGGAAGGGAGAGAGAGAGAAAGAGAGACAAAAAAAAATAAGCTCTTCCTGTATGTGTCCTGATCAGGGATAGAACAGGCAACCCCTATGCTTCAGAACAATCCTCTAACCAACCAAGGTAACTGGTCAGTGTCACTTTAGCTTTCTTATTATTACCACTAAGTATTTGAATTTTCTCATCTTTCTACTTACCTGTCCACTTTTGTATAAATATGCTTATTTTTTTTCATTAATCAACTCTACTGTTTTATTTAAAGTTTTTATTTCATTTCTATTTTTACTTAATTTTCAATCTTTGTTACAATAAAACATTTGTGCAATGTTGTGTTGCTTTAAATTTATATCCTATGGCAAGACATAGTTTCAACACATAAAATAATTAACAAATAATAAAAATATATATGAAATGATATTCATAAAAATGCACAAATTAAATATATATATATAAATAAACTACAAGAAAGAAATTACCTTATTCGTAATAAAATACACAAATAAACCATGATATAATACTCACTTTCTGTTTGACTTTAAAGACTAAATGTCTAGTGAGGACAGTAACTCAAAAAAATGAGCAGTCTTTTATATATGTAATATAAATATCAAAATTTACAGCATTTATATTAAAAGTTACAATTGTGAACATGGACTTAGTACTAATATTATACATTATTATGATTCTAAAAGAAAAATAAGTATGTGAGTAATAGTTAAATCATAATAAATTCATTATGGATTGTTTATCTTTGTTAATTTGGATACAAAACTAAATGGCCAACATCAGGAAAACATCTGATTAATTTAAGGTTTTCTTAAAATAATATGTATAACATCTTTAAAATATTGTTGTGTTAGTGTAAAGCTGAAACAAAATAATTTAAAATCAGTATTTTACAAGTAAAAAAAATAATGATTTATAACAGCCTGTTTTAAAATTTTTAATTTTAGAAATAATTTATTTATATAATAAATAAACATAAGTAAAATAAAAATGTTAGAGGGTCTTTGTGGTTGAAATTAAGTTTTACTTATGTGTTTATTACTGTTTTCTACACAAACAATAGCTATTTAAATTGTTTTATCAAATAAAATTGTTTTGAAACAATTAACAAAATACTATGTGCATTTCATTGTTCAACTCATATACTATAAAATACCTTCACTGTTGCATTTTGATTAGTTGTATTATACTCAAAAGATAATAGTTTAAATCTATAAAGAAACCTTAAAAATATTTCAAATTAAATACAAGTTCATTTCTAATTCTTCCAGATGGAATGGGCAGATTTTATTATTATCTTAACAATATTCACTTATTCTTATATGTGACTGGCCTTAATATTTTGGTATAATTTTTGAACTTCCAATGTTGATAATTTTAATTTTACTGTATAGTTTCAAATTATTTTTATTGACTTTAATTGGTTGATTCTTGTATGTGTCCTGACTGGGGTTTGAAACTTGATTTATCAGAAAGACACTCTAACCGAATGAGCTACCAGGTCAGAGCCTGGCTTCATATCTTTTCTAATATGAGTTCATAAACACTGTTTAGTGTGTATTGCCTTCTGTATAATAAATCCTACCAAGCTATGTGAAAGCACTTATGGAATATGAGCATTTGTTAGAAAAGTGTTGCTTTATGATTAGATTATTTTAAGGATTATGAGTACCATGGTTGTGAACACTGAATTTAACTTGGGAGACAGAGCATATGCAATTATGATAGTGCACATCAAGTCAAATTCTGGGCAGATATTTAAAGATGGATAGTATATGCCTGGTACTGCTTAAATTACTAAATTTTACATATTTAGGTGTCATATATTCTTAACATACATTTTAAAAAAATTATATATATAGTGCCTGACCTGTGGTGGCACAGTAGATAAAACATTGACCTGGAATGCTGAGGTTGCTGGTTCAAAACCCCGGGCTTGCTCGGTCAAAGCACATGTGGCAAGCAACTATTTACAAGTTAATGATTCTCCTCTCTTTCACTTTCTCTCTCTCCCTCTCTGCACTATATATATATATATATATATATATATATATATATATATGAAGTTTATGTTAAAAGTGAAAAGATGTGAAAAGCCAATAAAATAAATAATAATTTTTATGTAAAGTTTTAATTATTATTTCCTCTAAAGTTACAAAGTTAAACATCCTTTTATATTAGGTACCCATGTTAAATATTGATGAATCTTAATATAAGGGTTTTATTTTGGCAAAATGTCTTGGTATATATTCATTCAGTTCAACTAAATGTATGTTAGATGTAATTTACTTTAATAATTATAAACAAAAATTATTTATAAAATATTTATATAAATAATAATCACAGTGTACAAAGCAGATGTCCCCTGATGTCTTTATATAAACTATACAAATAAATTAAACCTACTGAGTGCTAAGATATAAATATAATATAAGCATGTTACAAACATAATCAATAGATATTAGCACCTCAAAGGCTTATTTCCATACTTTTAACTTTGAGAAAGCATTAATGACACATATATAAGGTACAATTTTATTAAGTTTAGATTTTGTGTGATGAATGGAAAAGGTCTATCCTCAATGGAGGAAAAATATTTAGTTTTAGTCCTGTGCACAACATATTATGCACTTTCCACAAAATAATTTAAACTTTGGTCTCTTCAATTTCTTATTTTCAAAAATGAATAGGATTAAGTGTCATGGCAACAATGAACTACTCGGAGACCAGATGACATGCTCCAAGGGATATAGGTGAGGTAAAAGGCCCAGTCTGCAGATAGAAGAACTGTAGCCCTGTACCCAACCTTACTCAGATCTTTATTAGCAAGTACAAAAAACTCAAGGAAACAATAGAAGTTTTCGGGGGGTAAAGTAAAGAACAAGGGGAGTGACATTAGAAAAAACACATTTCCATGGAAAAAAAACCTCAGAGAATACTGCAGAAGTTAGACAGGCTAGGCTGTAGGCTTTTTTAACAAGAAAAAAGCCTGCAGAAAGCAATCCCATGGAATGCTAAGGCAAATTTAACTAGATATACCTGGGGAACTGAACAGAAGTCAACACACCCCACTATCTGCTTAAGCTGGTGGCTCTGATTGGCAGAGCTTTCATAATCAGGGCTGTGCACTAAAAAGAGGGACTTGGCAGCTTTTAAGACCTCCTGTTCTACAGGCAGTGACTAGGGCATCATCTTCCCAGCTAATACAGGTTACAAAGTGCAAAAAGCCTGGGGAGAGGGGTCCCACAGGGTGCTGAGGCATACTGGACACACCGAGAAACTCATTGAAAGGCACCTTGAAAGCAATTGGCTCCCAACCCTGCATGATTACACTGGCAGCTCTGACTGACAGAACCTTACCCAGAACCCTGTGCTGCATGGGAATAGAGTAGGGATTTGCCAGCTCTTTGAGCCTCTTACTCTCCAGGCAGAAGCAGTGGCAACCTCATAGCTGGATCATCAGGCTGCTAATTCAGAAAGGAGAGACTAGGAGAAAGACTCCGGGAAAATGGACTCTCTCATTGTTGGAGCCTGCAAATGCTAGCAAGCCCCGACTACCAATGAGACTGAGGCCTAATATATGACATTGCCATAGAGACACATCAATTGCAAATCTCTACCTAAGCACGATACAGAGCAGAGCCTGGGATACAGAGCCACCAATCAGGAAGAGGGAGAGAAAAGAAAAAGGAGGAAGAGAACCTCTCAAAATCAAGAAAAATTCAGAGTCTTTAAAAGTCTTTATAATTTTTCCACTTTTTTTTGTTTCTTTTATATTCTTATCTTTATTTTTTTCTCTTCTTCCACCTTGACCCTTTTATTTTCTACTCATCTTATTCTTTTCACTTCATCTTGAACTACATTACCCATAAGTGTTACATTTTTTATTTTTTTATTTCTTTTTTCTTTCTCTCTAGGAGGGTTACACTCCAAAAACCCTTAACTCTCTCCTTTTTTTTCTTTTTTCCCTTTTTCATTTTTCTCCCTCTCTCTTAGTTTCTTTTTTTCTCCTTTACGTTTCCTCTCATTTGATCTTCACTCATGAACAAATTATTTTATTTTGGATTCAAATTTTTTTCTTGTGGCATTATGTGTGCTTTTTTCTTTGTTTTTAACTCATTAGCATTTTCCACAACCATGGCTCTCCATTTTATGTAGTTTTTGTTCAACTTAATACAATAGTATTTTTTTTGTTTTTCTCTTATACCTTTAACTATATTTCTCAGTCAACCATCATTTACAAGCAAATTATTTATTTTTGATCAATTTTTTTTTTTGCATTTTTTGGATTTCTACCTCCCTTTTGCACCTTTATTACTTCTCTCCAACTCAGGCCCTATGTTATAAGTAGTTTTTTTTTCCCATTTAGCACAATATAATTCTCACTTTTTCATGATATTCTCAGAGAGGAAAAGAAGAAAGAAAAAAATAAACAATAATAATTTCTTTAATTATTTTTTTATTGTTGTCTTTTCTTTTACTTTTTATTCTTTATTAATTCTCATTAGTGGTATTAACAAAACCACCCTCAGATGCCATTAAGGAAAAGGAAATAGAATATCATAGTTACAAATGACAGAGATGTAGCACAAATAGATGAGAAAAAATTTATAAAAAAAATTAACAGATAGGAAAGTTTGAAGTAAAATGACAGAGAATTTAAAATAAAAATCTTAAACATACTCAGAAATATACAAGAAAACACAGAAAGAATATTTAGAAAGCTCAAAAAACAATTCAATGAATACAAAGAATATATTACCAAGGAAATTGAAACTATGAAAACAAATCAAACAGAGATGAAGAACTCAATTCATGAACTGAAAAACAAGGTAACAAGCTTAGCTAATAGAACAGGCCAAATAGAAGAGAGGATTAGTGATATAGGAGACAGGCAACTTGGGGCACAACAGAGAGAAGAAGAGACTCAAGAATTAAAAACAAATGAGAAAGCCTGATAGGAATTGTCCGACTCCATCAAAAAAGTAACATAAGAATAATAGGTATATCAGAAGGAGAAGAGAAAGAAAATGGAATGAAGAACAAATTCAAACAAATAATAGATGAGAACTTCCCAAGATTGTGGAAAGAATTACAGCCTCGAATTCAAGAAGCAAACAGAACACTGAGTTGTCTTAACCCAACAAACCTACTCCAAGGCAAAACATAATAATATTGGAACAAACCAATGACAAAGAAAAATTTCTCAAGGCAGCTAGAAAAAAGAAGAATACAACATATAAAGGAAGGCCTATTAGATTATTGTCAGATTTCTCAGCAGAAACTCTACAAGCTAGAAGAGAGTGGACTCCAATATTTAAAGTTTTGAAAGAGAGGAACTTCCAGCCAAGAATACTATACCCATCAAAGCTATTCTTAAATACAAAGGAGAAATAAAAAAATTCACAGATGAAGGAAAAATGAGGGTATTTTTCACCAGAAAACCCCTACTTCAGGAGATACTAAAGGGGATTTTCCATCCAGATACAAAGAAAAAAAAACCAAAACCACAAGTAAAAACTCCACCAAGAACACAATAAAACCAAACTTACACTGTGACAACAAAGACCAAAAAAGGAGAGAACAGGAAGATTAACAGTAGTAAAGGAAGATGGAATGCAGAAGCACTCATAAGATAAGGTTCTGCAATGAACAGGGTAGGTACCCTTTTCATTACCGAATGGTAACCACCCCTGAAAAAACCACCACTAAAGCACATGACTTGAAAAAAGAAGCAACAGAAAAAAGAAGTATGGATTACAACCAAACAAAAACAAAGGATAGAAAAACAAAAGAGAAGAATCAAACAAGATACAAAACTAACAGAAAGCAATATATATAATAGCAATTGAGAACACTCAAGTGTTTAATGATTAAACTAAATGTAAATGGATTAAAGTCACCAATAAAAAGACACAGAGCAGCAGAATGAATTAAAAAAGAAAATCCAAGTGTATGCTGCCTACAAGAAACACATCTAAGGAACAAGGATAAAAACAAATTCAAAGTGAAAGGCTGGAAAACAATATTCCAAGAAAATAACATCGAAAAAAAGCAGGTGTAGCCACACTCATATCTAACAATGCTGACTACAAGACAGAAAAAGTACTCAGAGACAAAAATGGTCATTTCATAATGATTAAGGGGACACTGAATCAAAAAGACATAACAATCCTTAATATATTTGCACCAAACCAAGGAGCACCAAAATATATGACAGCTACTGACTGACCTAAAAACAAAAACTGACAAAAATAAAATCATACTTGGAGACCTCAATATGCCGCTGATGGCTCTAGATCGTTCATCCAAACAGAAAATCAATAAAGAAATATTGGCCTTAAATAAAATACTAGAGCAATTGGATGTGATAGACATTTACAGGACATTTCATCCCAAAGTGACAGAGTACACATCTTTCTCTAGTGTACATGGAACATTCTCAAGAATTGACTATACGTTGGGCCACAAAAATAATATCAGCAAATTCAGAAAAATTGAAATTGTACCAAATATATTTTCTGATCAGAAAGTCTTGAAACTAAATTTCAACTGCAAAACAGAGGTAAACAAACCCATAAAAATGTGGAAACTAAACAACATACTTTTAAAAAATGAGTGGGTCAAAAAAAAATAAGCACAGTGATCAAAAGATATATACAGACAAATGAGAATGACAATACGACATATCAGAATATCTGGGATGCAGCAAAAGCAGTGATAAGAGGGAAGTTCATATCACTTCAGGCCTATATGAACAAACAAGAGAGACCCCAAGTAAACCACTTAAATTCACACCTTACGGAACTAGAAAAAGAAAAACAAAGACAAACCAAAACCAGCCAAAGAAAGAAAATAATAAAAATCAGAGCAGAAATAAATGAAATAGAGAACAGAAAAACTATAGAAAAATTAATAAAACAAGGAGCTGGTGCTTTGAAAAGATCAACAAAATTAACAAACCCTTGGCAAGACTCATGAAGGAAAAAGGAAAAAGGCCTCATATAAACAAAATGCAAAATAAAAGAGGAGAAATCACTACAGATATCAAAGATATACAAAGAATTATTGTAGAGTACTATGAAAAACTATATGCCACTAAACTCAACAATCTAGAAGATATGGATAAATTCCTAGAACAATTCAACCTTTCTAGACTGAGTTATGAAGAAACAGAAAGCCTAAACAGACAAATAAGCAAGAAGGAAATAGAAAAAAATATTAAAAACCACCCCCAAAATAAAAGTCCAGGCCCAGACAGTTATACTAGTGAATTCTATCAAACATTCAAAGAAGACTTGGTTCCTATTCTACTCAAAGTCTTCCAAAAAATTGAAGAAGTAGCAATACTTCCAAACACATTTTATGAGGCCAACATAACCCTCATACCAAAACCTGGCAAGGATGGCACACAAAAAAAAACACAACTACAGACCAATATCTCTAATAAATACAGATGCTAAAATACTAAACAAAATACTAGCAAATTAAATAGAAGAACATATTAAAAAGATAATACATTATGATCAAGTGGGATTCATTGCAGAATGTCAAGGATGGTTCAATATATGTAAAACGGTTAATGTAATACACCATTTCAACAAAACAAAAACCAAAAACCACACGATCCTATCAATAGATGCAGAAAAAGGCATTCAATAAAATACAACAAAATTTTATGTTTAAAACACTCAACAAAATGGGTATAGAAGAAAAATATCTTAACATGATAAAGGCCATATATGATAAACCATCAGCTAACATCATATTAAATGGCATAAAACTGAAAATTTTCCCCCTTATGTCAAGAACAAGACAGGGTTGTCCACTCTCTCCACTCCTATTTAACATGGTGCTCGAAGTTCTAGCCCAAGCAATCAAACAAGATATAGAAATAAAAGGCATTCATGTTCGAAAAGTAGATGTAAAGGTATCACTTTTTGCAGATGATATGATCTTATACATTGAAAACCCCAAAGACTCCACAAAAAGATTACTAGAAACAATAGACCAATACAGTAAGGTTGCAGGCTACAAAATTAATATACAAACATCCATAGCCTTTGTATATGCCAACAACAAAACATTAGAAAACAAACTCAAAAAAATAATTCCCTTCACGGTTGCAACAACAACAACAAAAATACCTAGGAATAAACATAACAAAAAATGTAAAGGACCTATATAATGAAAACTACAAAGCATTGTTAAAGGAAATCAAAAAAGATACAATGAAATGAAAAAATATTTCTTGTTCTTGGATAGGAAGAAGAAATATAATCAAAATAACCATATTATCCAAAGCAATATACAAGTTTAATGCAACTTCCATCAAAATTCCAATGACATATTTTAAAGAAATGGAACAAAAAATCATCAGATTTGTATGGATCTATAAAAAACCCCAAATAGCCAAAGCAATCTTAAGAAAAAAGGACAAAGCTGGGGGCATTACAATACCTGACTTCAAAATATATTATAGAGCCACACAATCAAAACAGCATGGTATTGGCAGAAAAATAGACACTCAAACCAAAGGAACAGAATAGAAATTCCAGAAATAAAACCACATATATATGGTCAAGTAATTTGCAATAAAGGGGCCAGCAACACACAATGGAGAAAAGAAAGCCTCTTTAACAAATGGTGCTGGGAAAACTGGGAAGCCACATGCAAAAGAATGAAACTCGACTACAGTTTGTCCCCTTGTACTAAAATTAATTCAAAATGGATCAAAGACCTAAATATAAGACCTGAAACAATAAAGTACATAGAAAAAAACATAGGTACTAAACTCATGAGCCTTGGTGTTAAAGAGCATTTTATGAATTTGACTCCAAAGGCAAGAGAAGTGAAGGCAAAGATAAATGAATGGGACCACATCAGACTTAGAAGTTTTTTCTCAGCAAGATAAAACTGACAACAAAATAAATGGACAGCCAACTGAATGGGAAATGATATTTTCAAACAACAGTTCAGATAAGAGCCTAATATCTGAAATATACAAAGAACTCATAAAACTCAACAACAAACAAACAAACAATCCAATAAAAAAATGGGAAGAGGACATGAACAGACACTTCTCCCAGGAAAAAGTACAAATGGCCAACAGATATATGAAAAGCTGCTCATCTTCATTAGTTATTAGAGAAATGCAAATCAAAACTATAATGAGATACCACCTAACACCTGTTAGATTAGCTATTATCAACAAGACAGGTAACAGCAAGTTTTGGAGAGGCTGTGGAGAAAAAGGAACCCTCATACACTGTTGGTGGAAATGTAAAGTAATACAACCATTATGGAATAAAATATGGTTGTTCATCAAAAAAGTAAAAATAGAACTACCATATGACCCAGCAATCGCTCTACTGGGTATATACCCCCAAAACTCAAAAACATTGGTAAGTAAAGACACATGCAGCCCCATGTTCATTGCAGCATTGTTCACGGTGGCCAAGACATGAAAACAACCAAAATGCCGTTCAGTAGATGACTGCATAAGGAAAATGTGGTACATATATACTATGGAGCACTACTCAGCCATAAGAAATGATGACATTGGATCATTTATAACAAAATGGATGTATATTGATAACATTATATGGAGTGAAATAGGGAAATCAGAAAAAACTATGAACTGCATGATTCCATACATAGGTGGGACATAAAAACGAGACTAAGAGACATGGACAAGATTGTGGTGGTTATGGGGAGGGGAGGATAAAAAGCAAGAGGGGGGAGGTGAGGGGCACAACAAAAACCCAGAGGACAATTTGACTTTTGGTGATGGGTCTGTAACATAACTGAATGACAAGATAACCTGGAGATGTTTTCTTTGAACATAGGTACCCTGATTTATTAATGTCACCCCATTAAAATTAATAAAAATTTATATAAAAATAGGACAAGGAACATAGTGACCTGCAATCTCTGTTCTGAGAGCCTATACAGTTCTGTTACTAAATCTTATTCTGCTACTTTGCTGTTCCCAGCATGCGCTGTTTCCACTATGGGTCAGAGAGGCCTCTGGACTCTCATCTACTCAAGGCTTTCACTCAGGTGCTTTGCTGTCTCTAATTGTTGTCCTACCTCTGCATGTTTTTAGAGCATATTCCTGCATATTCCCCTGTTTTGTTTTAATAAAGATTAACAGAGAGTAAGATGGTTAGGTAGTTGCAGTGGAAGGTGAAAGGCAAGCGAAGAGAGAAACAGGTTTTTAGGGGTACAGGCATGTCTGTATTTTTGCAAAGTTCTTTAGCATGCCTGATTAGATGTTTCAAAGTGTCCCAGGTGATGTCAGGTGCTTCCTGAGTGCTTGGGAGTGAGCTAGGTGTCCTCCTCTTTTTCAAGTTCATTTCTGGAGGTGGATTCACTATCAGCTTCTGAATCTCTGGAACTGGCTTGCTTTCTAGGTGCTGATTTCCATTTATGATAAGGCTTCAAGTTCCTTGCTGTTATCTAGAGGACCTGTTGATGACAAAATTGGAACATACTTTCACCCCCATTTTAGCAATTTGATTAGATTCTGCTACTCAGGGCCAACTAATACACCTTGATACAACATGAGAGGCTTAGGCTGTTGTTCGGCTGGCATAAAATGCTTCTCTGCTGCAGGAAGTTCTGATGAAGAAATGTTCAAAAACTTAAAAATAAAAAGGGTCTTGTACAATTGTTTTGTAGGGTGATTCTCTCCTTCTGATTCTCCCATTTTTGTTTAGGTAATTGAGGCTTAAGAAGGCTATTAGATCTTTCTGTAATACCTGTAAGATAGGATGAATTTCTCAAGCTCCTGAGGCCCATAGGAATGTTCTAATGTTTCTTTTTTTTTCCTTTTAGAACAATCTTCTTTCTAAAGTCCTTTCTTTTTTTTCTCTCACCTTTGGCTACATTCTCAGTTCCTTCTCTTTGTTGTTTCTCTGCATAAACCTTCTACAACCTGCATAAATCTTCTGCAACTTACACAAATCTTCTTCACCATTCAGAAATAACCAGCTTTCAGAACAATTTACTTTCTTTCATTTCCTTTTAAAAGTATCTCCATTCCTTATACCTTTTATTTTAAAACCATACAACTTCTAATTAATCAGAATCCTCAACTTCTAAAATCCTTAACTTTCATTGAGGACTAAGTTAGTAATTAGAATTTTAGATTGATATTTTTATGAACATATTTTATGACCTTTAGAAACAGTTCTTTTTTATTGACATACATAAAATATTTTTAGGGGACTTAACAGAAATAACAGGAACTTTAGTACACCTAGGCAAAGCAAGCATATTTTTAGTTAAGAACTTCAAGAAACATTAACTAAATTAAACTAGTAGTGATATCAAGTGTATTTGTAGACCACTTGGTTTAAAAATTTGGAATAGTTTTCTATTTTACAGTATTACTAATAATTTTACTATTATTCTCAGCATTACAGTTGTTCTCAGGTCTCCAGGAGAAGGCTTTAAGATATTTAAATTACTTGGTTTCTCTGATTTTTTTTCTTCCTAAAATTGTCCTTAGTTATTTATTTTTTAAGCAGCCACATTAAGATTATCCTAGTTACTGTATTAAGTCTAGTTTAAATTTAGCCTGAAAATTTGTATAAACACAATAAGAATAGTAATTGATCATATTGGCCTTTTACAATCTGCTTTGCTAGAACTTATAGGGAATTTTTACGTAGAATTTTAATTAGTCTCTCAGGGCACACACAAAAACCAAGCTACATAGTTGGTATTAGGCTCTGCCTATAATCTTCCTGAAAATGTCCTTTGGAACAGTTGTAACAGGGTTGTGTCCTTGGTCACAGGCTGTCTTTCTTTCTCAAATCTCAGGTTCCTCCTGAAGGGCTTTTTCCAAATACACTCTCCAGAACCTTCCCAGGGTGGTGGAGTTGCTTAAGGGGAGAAAAAGTTTGTGTGAGACAGATCTGAGTTTTTAAAGGGGTTCTGGATTTAAAGAAACTCTTGATCCAAACCTAACATTCCAGCTTTTTGTTTTTTAAGAAAAAGGGGTGATGGTCTCTTTTTGTAGCTACTTCCTGCTGTTTAGGGTCTGTAAAATATCTGGGGGAGGGGCTGGTCTGAGGTTCAGGCTAGGTGGTAAAAATAGTTTTTACAAACCCTTTCTACTCCCAAGGGATTATTTTATATCCCATCCCGATTGCTTCAAATATCCCCTTGGTAAAAGTCCTTTCCCAATCTTTTAAGTCTAAACTTCCTTCCTTCAG